>NC_062216.1:33626508-33929538 GCF_902686445.1 Sciurus carolinensis
TTTAGAAGAGCTTTGTGTGAAAAATCATACTGTAAAACTCAGCTCACTTTAGTGAATGATCTCTTTAGTAGGAACTTTTTTGAAGTTTATTTTCCATTTCCCTAAAGTTTCATCTGTGCATTTCCCAATGTCATTAGTATTTATAAGCTACTTAGACTCACTGATCTGAGTTGGCTTAACTGGATTAATATAGCTCATGAGTTGAACATGTCCCTGAGAAGTGTTATAGATGAATATGGTATTGGGAATTGACATGCAGGAAAGAAAGAGAAAGGATAGTAGGAGTATCAAGGAGTAATCATAGGGAGTTAAGTTTTTCAGCTTAGCTGTTTAGTATATTAGCATAATCACACTTAGCAGCATTGACAAGCACCAACAAAATATTTTCAGAAAAAAAAGATTAATTGTTGAATGGGAAAATTATAACTGTGATCCTTCCAATATCTCCTCATTCCTGAAGTCCCACATGATGTCCTTGCAGCTCTCTTTACAGTTACTGCAGAGATGCTGGCCATTTTCCTGTTCTGAGGTCCACGATGGATCTGGTCTTGCTCTGTGACATACACTCTTCCCTTTTCCTGAGGCTTTCTCTTCTTGTTCCTTGTGTGCATCTTTCTGATCACTTTAGGTGAGTTCAGGTTTTGCATAGTGACAACTCCTGTCTTCCTTTACAGCACTAACCCTGAAACTCGGCTACCTCACCTCCAGAAACTGAGAAAAGAAAATCTCTTACACACTTTCCCTGCAGATGTTCTGCCTTCCTAAGTTTGAAACCTCATAGCCACTCACTATCCCTGCTCCCCACCATATAAAATCACTGTTTCTGGAAAGAGTACAGTGGTTTCTTGAAAAGACAAAGGGGGATCTCTGGTGCTCTGTTCTCCCAGTTGATAAGAGCTGTTCGTTGCATCAAACAGGGACTCTGAGTGATAAACATTGAATTCTGAAGGCATAAATAAGGAATTTTAGATTATTATTTATTTAAGATAATATCATATCCCAATGTTAGGATTCACTTTGGTAGACTAATGGAGCAAGATTTAGAAAGGACACAGATACAGTTTGTTAAGAAAACCAGTTGACTCATGTTACAAGACTTTTCTAAGGCTCTGCCTCTAAAGAAATAAAGCTAGATCTGATGAGGGCTGTTATATAACCAGCTAGTACTTCAGGCTAGAAATGATAATTTATTATTTCTTAAAAGTCTAAGTGTTGCTGGCCTACCCAACCAGGGGGCAGTGTGGGAGAATATATCCCAAGGGGTAGACAAGGAAGCATGAATACTTGGGACAATTTTTGTAGTTAACTTATACAATTAAAATTGTACTAGTGTTGAAAGGGTTGAGAACTACAATAAGAAAGCAAAAGCTAGCCAGTCACAGTGATTCAGGCCTGTAAGCCCAGTGGCTCAGGAGGCTGAGGCAGGAGCAACCTGAATTCAAAGCCAGCTTCAGCAAAAGTGAGGTGCTAAGGAACTCAGTGAGATCCTGTCTCTAAATAAAATACAAAATAGGGTTAGATATGTGACTCAGTGGTCAAATGCCTCTGTGTCCAATCCTGGTACCCACTCATCCTCCCAAAAAAGCAAAAGCTGTATATCAGGCCATGAACTTTTTATAGGATTGATCTTAGCAAGTCATCTAAGGATAAGAATTTAGGTCAGCTCTAATCAAAATTTCCAGTGTCTAATGCTGACATTGAATAAATCATCTGTAAGTTTCATAAATATACATGCAGATTTATTTTAATTGCCTTTAAAAACGGTTTGATTTTTTAAAACTGTGTAGTTCAATTAGAATGTTTCTGTACACTTGTCCAAAGTCACTATTTTATTTTATTTTATTCCATAGTATTTTGTGCCAAACCAAAACCTAAAAGTTACTTTCTTGAGGCCTAATAATCAGATTTAAGATTAAAAAAAAAAAAGAAGAGAAAAGAAATACATTTCATTATCTTCCTTTAAACTCCCAAACTCTTCCTGGAATAATGAAAATGTGATATAAGCTAGCTGACAAACATTGCCACATGCCATTTTTGAAGCACAGTCTTCAATGTTATTTTGCTTATAAGAGTAAACAAGAAAACCTGCTCAAATGTTGTTTAGCAAAAACTAGATAATGCCAACTTTAAAAAAACAACTCAAGTGAACCAACAAAATTATCTGCATTTAAAGTTAAATAGAAAGAAAATAAAAGTACCGAAATATTTTTAACACATTGAAATTCACAAGAAGAGTCTAATAAAAATATTTGTTATTTTATAATAAAATTTACAAGGATAATGTGAGATGTTATTAAGGAGGCATGAACATTTGGGGCCATTTAATTAGACTATCTGTGTATTTTCCTGAAATACAATACTTGTATATTACTAATAAAGCAGACACATCTAATTTTTCTTCAGTCATTTCTACTAACAATAAGCAGTATCTAGTACAACCATTTGTACTTCACCATCACTTGGCTTTAATTTTTTTAACTCTTGACTACATATTAAGACAATCATATTCAAATAAAAAGACAATTTACAAGAAGAAAGGTGAGAGTGAAAAAACTAAAAGTGGAAAACAAAATGAAAATTAAAATAATGGGCAATTACAGAATCCTAAAACATATGAGAAGAGGGAGGAACTTTTGGAAATAAAGTTTAAAATGTAGATTTATAAATTAATATGTACTCAAATGCTACAGTGGTATATCACAAGTATACTGTGTGGCCCTGAAAATGGAGAGGGAGCAACTTTAAGAGGTAGTTAGGAAACATGTGCCCTCTGAAGTCCTTTCCAGTTTAATAGGTTCCAACTCTATCTCAATTTGAGTCAATATTGGAATATTTCTGCAGGAAAACCTCTTCAGTAACCAGAGCCCTGGGACTAGAAGAACTGACCTCCCCTTTCAGTCTCTTTCAGCACCCACTTCCTTGACCTCTGGTTTATAAGGCTCACTTCTGGACAAACAGGGAAAGAAATTTGTTAGAACAGTGCTGCAGTTGGGAGTCTGGAAAGAGGAACAGAAGAAACTGAGGGAGGGAAGAGAAAACACAAAGAAACCAAACAGAAAGAATGGCAGCAGACAGTGTGTTGCCATCAGATTCCATATTTTTTCTGCCATTTAGGTGATGGGAAGCCTTCTGAAAAGAGCTGCCTGCTCTGTTTTTCTCTGCCATTAACTAATTTTGCAATGTTCAGCATTCCAAATTGCCTGTCCACTTCCATCTGTTGCTTGGATATCACTCACAGTTTCCCAGTAGCTGGTTTTCCCCAGGCCTCTAGGAGTCTGGAGCTGCACGTGCTCAGCCTTATATCTGGCAGAGGGAGCTTCCTAAGGGAGCCCCTGTGCAGAGTTCTGGAGGTGCTTCTTTGCAGAGCTCACTTTGGATAGTATGTGCTCCTCAATTCCCTCAGTCACAGAAGCCGCAATTCTGATCTCTTCATCTCCAGTTCAGTGAGACCTCTGTGCCCTCCTGGGTTCACCTGCCTGAAACTCAACCTGAAAGTGCTTGGGCAGAAAGCCCCACAATACCGGCTTCATGACATTGTTCCCTTCCTTCTGGGATCACAATCCTGTGCTCTGCGTTCTCCATAATTTTCCAACTGGTTTTGGCAGGAGTGTTCATCTCCTACCAGTTAACTCAGTCATAGGTTACATGCTTATTTTAAATTAATATTTAGACATTTGACATTACTACATTCTAAAAGGATCAAAAAGTTAGAGATCGCATCCTTCTCTTTAATGTTCCTAAACATAAAAAAAAAAAATAACTGCACTGTTTAGTAGTTTTATAATTTATACATAAATGTAATTATCCTCCTGATGCCAAGGCAGTGTTCTATTATTCACTCTTTAAAAACACATTTTTGGGCTGGGGGAGATAGCTCAGTTGGTTAGAGTGCTTGCCTTGCAATGCCTTGCAAGCACAAGCCCTGCGTTCGATCCCCAGCACTCTGCAAAAAAAAAAAAAAAAAAGTGTATTGCAATCCCATCATACTATTTACGTGACAATAGTTTTTCCCACCTGAAGCTAACATGGAATACTAATTCATTAGTAACAATTTCCATATCTGTTTTCACTGTTTCCTTTAAATTTCTCAAAGGGCTCATTTAGAAGCATTATCTCTGTCAGGGACCTAATTATTTGTCTTCATATCTAAGCAATTTACCTTTCATCTTAATCGTGGCTTCCTTGAACTTTTTCTTCTGTTTGCATTCACTTCATTTTATGTAACTCATGTTAGGTCATGCCACTCCTCTGGATTTCCATTTTCAGGGGTTTTTGTGCCTTTTTTTTCATTGCTCCCTTACAATTAATATCGATCCCTTTTCACCTCTAGCATATTTATATCTCAAAAGTACATCTTGTTATTGAGCATCTCTTTAATTAGCTCAAAAATTGTCTTTCTGCCCTTCCTCATATTCAGGGGCATCTGGCTAAGAACCAGCTTTTATTATATATTTAAAATCAATTTTGCTTAGCATAATTCATATTTTACTTTAAAATTCTCACTGCTGATCACTTAGAATCATAATATTTTGTATAAGAATACTTTTCACTTTAGGATATACAATCTATGTTTCCTATCTCATCCTTTGGTCTTGAAAAGGAATATTCAGCCTATCATCCAGCCCCCAACCCAGATATTAAACTCAAAACATAATAGTGGAAGTTGACTTGCCATAACTAAGCATCCCAAACGGTCTATCTCATTTTCTAAGTGAAAGCTAGAAGTGTCAGAATGCCTGCAACGTTTCTGTTCTTCTTCTTTACCTTTTCTTTTTCATTTTTCCCTATAACATCACCTTTCTGATTTAGGTGCAACTTTCCTAGTTTAATTTCTTTATATTCTTCTTTCTCCTTTCCCCTTGTTCCCTTCTTTCTTTTCTTTGGTCTCACTTAAAAAATATGCTACAGCACAAGGAACTATTCCTCTTTTAAGGAATATGGAAATTGAAGTCTGAGCACATTGATGAGATCATATACTGGCAATTGACACAATATAAAAATGAGCCAGCAGGGTGCCTTGGCACACACCTGTAATCCCAGTGGCTCAGGAAGCCTGAGGCAGGGGATCTTGAGTTCAAAGCCAGCCTCAGCAAAAGTGAGGTGCTAAGCAACTCAGTGAGACCCTGTCTCTAAATAAAATACAAAACAGGACTAGGGATGTAGCTCAGTGGTGGAGTGCTCTGAATTCAACCCCAGTACCAACACCCCCAAAACAACCAGTTACGCGTTTACTCTTCTGTGTTCTTAACCACCACTGCAGATTATTAACAAATTAAATATAACTGGGATGACGGTAAATCTGTTAAAAATCAATCCAGGGCAATGATACTTCTTCGATGACTATAAAGTTTATTTCTTTTTTTTTTATTGTAAACAAATGAAATACATGTTGTTCTCTGTCTGTACATGGCGTAAAGGCATACCATTTGTGTAATCATAATTTACATAGGGTAATGTTGTTTGATTCATTCTGTTATTTTCCCTTCCCCCCCCACCCCCCCCCCCCCCCTTTTCCCTCTATAACAGTCCTTCCTTCCTCCATTCTTGCCCCCCTCCCTAACCCTAACCCGAAACCTAATCCTAACTCTAACACTAACCCTCCCACCCCCCATTATGTGTCATCATCCACTTATCAGCAAGACCATTCGTCCTTTGGTTTTTTGAGATTGGCTTATCTCACTTAGCATGATATTCTCCATTTCATCCATTTCCCTGCAAATGCCATAATTTATCATTCTTTATGGCAGAGTAATATTCTATTGTGCATATATATATATATATATATATATATATACACATACCACAGTTTCTTTATAAAGCTTATTTCTAATTTTCATATCAGTCTATCAGTGTTACAGGTTAAACATTATAATTAAACATCTTGTAACAATGCAAATAAACTAGGAATTCAAGAAAATCTTGGGTTATAATAGAATCAATATAAAACTAAGACACCAGTTCAACTTTCAATTTTGCCTTCATTTTAGCATTTTAATAGTCCATCTAGTTACATGAATGCATGCTGTGATCATGAATGTTCCTTTATCAAAGGAAACCATGTTAAACATATGATAAAATAGAAAAAATGTGTTTTACTAAGCATTCATCTATTCGTGCATTTACATATTCCCCACTCACTTTGAACTTAATACATAGTTATTGGTAAACTGTTATTTGCCCAGTATTTTATTGTGAAATGAGACTGTGACAGTGAACAAAATTGAAGCATTCTCTGCCTGCCCTTAATGACTTTCAGTTTATCACATGAAGCTCTGTAGAAGGAGCTGAGGGTTTTATCCACACAGCCGTATGATATATGCAACATCATCTTATTTAGTTCTTAGTGATTAATGTTCTCTCTACTTGACTTATTTTTAACTAGAAATCAAATATGTATTTTCTAAGAATTCTCTGGATTTTGCACAGTTTGATTCAGAAACCTAGTGGTGGTATAATTTTCATTCATCACCGGTTTCAAGTTACAATAGCAAGAATTTTGTTTTAACTGCATATTCTTAATTGTAAAAATTGCTTATTCTTTTGGTTATGAATAGTGTTTATGAATACATAGTAACCCTCTTACTCTTCTCCTCTGTGAGAAGCTGGAATGAGATTAACATGAAATAAGTGGCCTTGAATTCTCTTTAAGGAGTTATGTGTTCTTAGATGTTCTGAGAAGCCTCTGATAAGAGGTTTCAATGAAAATGTAATCGTTTCCTAAGAAATCTAAGATAACAAAATATTGCTGCAATACACTCATTTTGGACATTGTGCTTCCACACTCCTTAACTTTATTGAAGAAAATGAATATTGAAAACTTAAATAAATGAAGAATTGGGGTAACTGAAAATTTTAAAGTAAAATGATTTTTAAAAGTAAGGCAAAATCTTTCTACAATAAGTAATATATTCTGAAGTCCAAAGAAGCCTAGGTGACTTTATCAGATGGCAAGAACATCACATGATATAAGAATATTAAAGTTATCATGATAATGGTTGTGTAATACTAAGAAACAAAATTTGAAAATGAGAAAAAAAGTGAGAAGAGTGAGAATCCCCTAACTTTTGTAGTTTCCTTAAAAGAGAGAGTCACAAAAAAAACATGACTATATAAAAAAGAACAAAATTTAAATCCTAGGTGGGAAGCCAAGCAGCTTGCTCTCTAAAAGAACTGGATAATTGCAACACTGAAGGCTCTGGGGTCCTATATTTTCTCTTGTCCTTGCTCAGTTCTGCCATGTAGCTCCAAAGCAGTCATAGGTATGTGATATGAATGTAGCTCCTTAAACCAAAAGAACTTGACCGTGGTACAACAAAGCTTTACATCTGTGCACTGGAGGCCATATTTGGCTTCATGGGCTATAACTGAGGCCTGAACTAGGGGGATGTGGGCATTTAATATAGTCTAAGTGATGCGAAAGCTTTTAAGGATAAGGGACTGGCAATGTTGTAGTTAACAACAACAGATGTAAAATAAATAAAATGAAAAATTATACATAAAATGTTGAGATACTAGAAAAATCCAATGGCTATTTATGGGTATTTACTAAAATAAATACTATAATACTATTAGTATTAATACTATTAATACTATATTAATATTTCTGCTAGAATTGCAGTGCATCCTCCATGTTCATGAATTCCCAATCTGCAAAATCAACCATGAATCAAGATATTTTTAAAATGTGTCTGTATTGACATACACAAGCTTATTTTTGTGTCATTGTTCCCTAACAATCTATTTACATAATATTTACATTGTATTTAGTGTTTTAAGTGATCTAGATATGAATTAAGGTTAATAGAAGAATATATGCAAGTTATATGAAAATACTATAGCATTATATACAATGGGTTTGGACATCTGTGGATTTTTGGTATCCGTTAGGGGTTCTGGAACCAATCCCCTGTGAGTATGAAAGGATCACTGTACTTATTGTTGCTGTTTGTTCATAGATCTGTAAGTAGTTTTTATATCTTATTAACATGCACTTTTGTTCTAAAAAGAACATCTATATATATTACCTTTCTTTTTTTTAAATATTAGAATAGTACATTTACAATTGGACTTTTTCCTTCAATAAAGTTTTAATACTATAGGTTTTTTCCCCTCTGAGATAAAGCTAAGTGACTTTTTAACATCATTAATTTCAAATGAAATATTATTCCAAAAAAGTCTATGAAATTAATCACAATGGTCATTTTGAATTAACTATACCTATTTATCTCAGTTTTCATATACACAAGTCTTCAAATAATTGAGTTTATTGACCTCCCTGTCAGAAAATTGATTTGCTTTTTAGATTTGATTTAATTTCAAATAACTTTGTATATGTAGAGGTTTCATTTCTAGAGATTAATTGAAAAATAATCACATTTAATTCACACATTTTAATACATACTGTCTCTACTGATTATCTAGTGCTTCCATCAAATATGTCAAAAGTCATTAACTTTCCATTCCCAATGCCATTTTGGGGACATCAGATTTCTGTTTTACAAATATATATATATATATATATTTTTTTTTTCTTAAATTCCTAATCCAGTCTGCTGAAAATACTCACAAAACTACATGAATGAAGTCTAAAACCTTTGCCTGTCTTTAAAAGACAGCTAGAACTCAGGCTGAATTGATTTGTTACTCTTTTAAATGGCTTCTTATACTCTGAACACTTGAGCTTTTTCTCCTGGAATTTCACCTCTTCACTGTCTGACCTTTGAAATCCTACTCATTCATGTCAGTGTTTTTACATCTTATTAACACACACTTTGTGGTTGTTGTTCAAAAAAGAACATCTACTATAGTATGTCAGTGTAGATCTTCTCCAAGCATCCCTTCCAGATTACTGGTAAGGTATCATATTCTATTTATCTCTATGAGAAGTCCAAACTAATCCCTACAGGCTGAATTCCCTGAGAGAAAGTGATGGTCTGCAGAGAGATCCCACTCTGTCCTACAGAACCATTATAGGGTCCCATTCTCTGATTACCTCACCTTGTTCACCTAATTCTGAAACAGGAAGCCCCATGGTCCAGTGCTTCCTTCCCTGAGTGCAACATCTGATATAAGAGATCCCTAAATGCCTTAGTAAGTTGTTTTAAGGCTTGTGGTGTGCTGTCCTGGTCATTTATTTTTGTTTCCCAACAACTCCATATGTCAATATTATAGTTTACAGGCTGTAGATATCCAGGGTAAATTAGAATTTTGCATATTAATATGATTAAAACACAGCAGGGATTTGGGTCTGGACCATCTCCCTTGGTGTTCTCGAATTTGGCAGTAGTTGATGGCATTAATAATAAAAATCTCCTGGGATGGAGAGAAGCTGAGAAAATGCTGGTGAAGAAGCTCCAGTTGAAACACAAGCTGCCTATTTTTTCTAGCTATAACCTAAGGCTTGCCTTCGTTTCTCCAGTGGGAATTAGAAGAAAGGGCCAAGTGAAAAATATTCATCAGCTGCTTCAGAAGTGGCCCCTCCAGGAAAGAAAGGAGCAAATTCTGAGATCCTGGTGTGACTTGTCAAAGACCTACAATGAACCACACCACAATCATGCCACTGGCTCTGACCAATGTATGAAGAACTAATGGGAGGTGCTTTTTTCAAATTACTTATGTGTATTACAGAATTATTCAATTCTAACAAATTAGCTAATAGAAAATAATATTATCTAACCTGAAATTATTTATATAAAGCTTTCCTAAGAGTTAAAAATCACAGAGTTATAGAAGTTCAGGGTTTTATAATCAATGAATCCTTAGGTTATTGATCTCAGATCATTCCCACACATATCTAGCTGGTTGTGCTTCATTTATATATGCAAAGTGGGAGATCTTCAGGATTGATTCTCTCTGTGATTAATCACATTGATCTTGGATACCCTCTTCATCTGGCTATAGTTTAACTTAGTTGAAAATTGGATAACCTTAATTTACTGATCCTGATTTAAAAACAAAACCCTGGAGTCAGATGGTTCTTACTAATCTGGTAAAGTTTTAAGCCCAGAATAGCAACTCAGGGTTCTACTAACATATACTTGCTGTAAAATACTAAGAAGGTAAAAATACACATATAAAACAGTACTAACCTATAGTTTGCTTCAGCATTATTTTTACTGTTCTCTGATTTCCTTTCTCCCCTTCTCTACCAACCCAGTTTAGCTAGTGATGACTACAAATTAGTATGGCTTACTTCTACTAACATGGAAGCTCCTGGGGAATTGATACCATATTTTATTCAATTTTTTACTTTAAAGAACCCAGCTGAACTTAGTTGTCTTGCTCATTGACATCTATTTGTTTCATGCATGTCTGAATGCATAAACTTTAAAATACACACATTTATTTAAAAATGCATTATAAAGTGGGTACAGTGACACATGCCTGTAATCTCAGTGGCTCAGGAGGTTGAGGTTCGAGGATCATGAGTTCAAAGACAGCCTCAACAATTTAGCAAGGCTTTAAGCAACTTGGCAAGACCCTGTCTCAAAATAAAAATATAAAAAGGGCTGGGGATGTGGCTCAGTGGTTGAGTGCCTCTGGGTTCAATGACCAGTACCTAAATATATGAGTAAATATAAATTATTAATTAAATTAAAATGCATCATAAAATACAGAAAAATTCCCAAATGAAAACTTTCAGTAACCTGTTAGTTAAACGGGCGATTCTGTGCTGAAAATGGGTTCCTGAGATTTTACATAATGAACCAAACTGCTGATCTTGAGATTGTATCTTTATTACTGAGTAGTCTTATTATTACATTATATTGACCATTTCATTTTCAGAATTTATTTTGAAATTTTAAATTATCATCTAGATAGAAAATTACAAATAAATTTATAAGTTAATGTAAGAATAAGTATTGCTATAAATAAAAATTAGAAATTAAGTGTGCTGTTAAGGAGAACATTCAACCATCTATAATTAAAACTGGTTACAATAGATTGGACATCAGACACAAATAGTAAACACATTCTCTGTGCATGAAGATTGCAATTGGTTGAAATAGTCTGAAAACATTATTTCAAGTGAGAGAAGTATATTATGAAAGGACAAAAAAAAATAGGAATAAAGATATAGATTTTTTAAAAAGTGTCAGTTAATTCCTCTCTCCCAGAGAGAAATGACATGATGAAACACAGGAAGCCAGAGGTTTGACTCAGAGTATGCATAACTGAGGAGCTTGCAGGCAACTTTGGAGCAGGGCTGGCAATTATATTATCCATCTCTGTCCTCTATTTCTAAATCTTTTTCTTTGCATATACATTTCTTTCTATACATATTCCAGTTGAAAAAACTGTATCATTTTATTGCTCAAAAGAGAATTTATGTGTCTGGTTATTCAAACAGGAATATGTTTCTTGGGGAAAATATTTCTGTCAGGCAGAATGTCAACTTGGCAAATAGTAAATTGTTGGATATTTGAATAAGGACAGAATTTATCTCTATTACAATGTAGGCAGATTTTTATGTTCTTAGATGTAGAACCTCCTGCACCTTCCCAAGGAGGGACCTATCTTATGGAAGCAATTGTTTAAGGCACAGCTTGAAGAATAGCAGATGATTTGGGGTAGTATTTAGTAAACTAGTTTGTTTTTATTGAGGGTGTGTCCTGGCTGACAGCAGATAATGAATAGTCTTAGTAATAGAAATGATTTTTTTCAATGTTGGGTAATAAGAGAGTAATGTTGCAAACAGCCAGGGAGATATTTATGGGGGATTTGATTAAGTTTTCGCTTTGTAGATAAGTGCATCTTCTTCCCTTTGATCCTTCCAAACCTTTGGTAAAACACCATATCTAATTAATGCTCTACAGTGATGGATTGTACTAAGTCCCAAGTTGGACTAATAAGTCTAAGCCACCACAAATGGGTTATAGATAATTGAGTGACTTCTCCTTTGTCCGTGATAGACACATGATCTATAGAAAGAGGTAACAAGGAAGTAAGTTACATGGAGATGGTGCAAAAAAGGGAAAGAACTTGTTAAAAATTAAATAGAAACTCTTCATAGTCAAGATCGGTTAGATAAGATTTTGAGATTGTAGGAAATTTGTACAAAATAAGCAAATGATTTCACCCTCCTCCCATTATTCAGATCTGCCATGCACTTACTTGTAACATTCAGCAAAATAATTACATTGTTCAAACTCATGTTAAAGCCTTGGTACTAATGAAGATTTTGATACCGTAGTACAGTAAACACAAGCAGTAAATCTTGAGGAAACTGAACACTGTGTTAGTTAAGTGTATGAGTCTGCTAAGGCTGTCACAACAGACTCAAGCTGCAGAAAGGGCCACAGACAGGTGGCCTAAAAAGCAGAAATTAATTTTCTCATAGTTCTGGAGGCTTAAATTCCAACTTGAAGGTGTTGGCAAGGTTGATTTCTGGTGAGGGATCTTTGTACCTTTCAGACAGTCACTTTTTCACTGTGTTCTCAAATGGCCTTTTTTCTCTGTGCTTGCCTTCTGTTACTAACAGAAATTCCTGTTATTTCTGTTATCATTTCTGTTATCATTCTGTATCTTTTTCATTCTTATAAAGATCTCAGTCTTACGGGAGTAAGACCCTACTCTTATGAACTCATTTAGCCTTTATGATTTCATTTAGGTCCTATCTCTAAATACAGACACACTGGGGATTAGGATTTCAATATATGAATTTTGTGAGAACACAATTCATTCCAGAACATTCTACTTCCTACCTGCCAAACTTCATGGTGTTCTTTCATGAAGACACACCCACCCCCATCCCTAACACCCCAATCTCTTTCCATCCTCCACACTGCTAGAGTCTTCTATTTAAAGTCAAACTTATCATTATAAATGATTAAATATTTTCTGTGTTCTACAAAGTAGACTGAGCTTCTAAATGTGGGTCCAGTCATGACATCCTTCTGGGCCTCTCTCATTTACCACCATCCAGTGAATGCATTTGTTTTCTCATTCCATTTTTTTTTTCTTTCTTTCTTTTTTCTTTCTTTATTTCTTTTTTTTCTTTTCTTCATTTATTTATTACTGGATTATATTCTCAGTTACTTATTCTTTCAAGGGAAGTTTAGCAGAATTAAGTCATGCCTTATCTAGGAAAGAAATCATTAAGTTCCAGTGTAGGTTAGATGTTTTCTATCAGTGCCCTTATAGAGAACCCTAGGCATGGCTTCACTTAATAGAAAATATTAAATTGGTCTGATTTATGTTTATCTCCAACAAAGAAGTTCTCTGAGATTAAGAAATTTCCACTGTTCATCTTTAGTGATTCAGGAGAAAAGGAAAGGAGTAAACAGAGTGAAAAGTCAATAAATGGGGTGGAACTAAAGTTGAGTCATTAGGAAAAATAATAAGAATTTTAAATTGATCCTCTTACCTATTGTTTTTAGTCTCTTCTAGCATATCTAATGTCATATAATACACACAAAATCATATGTGGCAAAAAAAAATGGTATTTCTTAAGAATCAAATGAAGGAATTTTAGATTATGTAGAAGGAAATGAGAGGGCAGTGTGAAAAATGGTGGAATAAGACAGGCATCATTACCCTATGTACATGTATGATTGCATGAATGGTATGAATCTACATGCTGTACAACCATAGAAATGAAATGATGTACCTCATTTGTATACAATGAATCAAAATGCAGTCTGTAAAAAGTAAAAAAAATAATTTTAAAACAAGCAATCAAAACATACCTTATTCTCATTTTACTTGATAAAGAAATTTGAGTCTTTTCGTAAGACATTTGTCTTTGTTTATATTCTTCTTATTTGCCAGAGCTATCACTTTTCCAGAAATGGCCCTTAGCACTATCTCTTCATCCAGGTTTACTGATAGAATTTCATTTGTTACAATGCCATTTAGTAGTTCTTTACTAATCATCTTCTCTTTATCATTCTAACTACATGTAATGTCATCTTTAATGGATATAGACTATTTTTTTCTATTTTCTAAGGCATAATTCCAAATATCCTATCAAGGAATTCAGTGTTAAGACTGGCTCTGATCTACTGGTCCATACATTTCTCACACAACATACCCATTTCCACCACCTATTTCTGAGCACACCTTACATTTTTTTCCATCACTCTTCCTTTCCTAATATGTTCAATTAGCATGAATTTCTTTCCACTTTTATTTTCAAAATCCTCCCTATCTTTCATGTCTCAGGTGACATAAGGTCTTTCAAAAAGCCCTCACGATACAGCTCTATAGAATTTATATTAATTTCCTTTGAAAGTTTATTACACTATCGGGGAAATATTTCAGCAAGTTGTGTTTATATAACTCATTAAATTTACTTATTTTTTGAAAAGGAAAAACAATGCCATATTAACTTTGGAGTTCCTTTTTAAACATTAGCACAAACAGTGACAAGACTATGAAATTCAATTAATATTTAAAGTATTAATACTAGAGTTGAAAGGCATGTTGCAGTTCAAATTTTTAACCTGGATAACCAGGCCCCATAAAACTAAATTTTTTAAAGTAATTGAAATATGAAGATAGAATCTGACAACTTGTGTGCCAAGGCTTTTCTCTTTCCATGGCATTTTTTGATGACTATTTTACATAATAACTTCCTCTATCAGAAGTTCTATATTGCCACTAGAACTTTATAAAATTATGTAAATATTTTACTCCTGTATATTTCAATATTATAATCACTAGTTATATACAGCTTTTGAGTACTTGAAGTACGACTCGTGCTAATATGATGATAAAAGAATAAATTCCTTAATTTTAGTTAATTGAAATTTAATAGTCACACTTGGCTAGTGGATATTATATTAAATAGTACAATAAATTATATGAACATTTTCCAAAAATACCATGATCTCTATTAAGAAAGAAAATGTGCTAATGCCAAAAATTTTGTAGTCAAAAAAGGAAAAAAAATAATACTGTTATATTTACTTTTTGATTTTAAAGTAATTTTCACAGGTTAGAAATGCATTTGATGAAATATCATTATTGGACTCTTCTCTGGTACAGGAAAATGGTAGCTCATAAAAACTGAATTGAAAACAAAAAAATTTGGTGTCATGAAAAGTGAGGAGCACGCGATAATAAAGGAGAACTTATTCAGTCTGCTGCAATTGGGAGGGTATTCATTAATCAGGAATGTATCTAAAGTAATGGAGGAAATTTCAAGTTTTATGGAAACAAGTAGACAAGAAAATCATGAATTTTGGCCTCTCAAAATTAAAGGTCTCTCAAAATTCAATTTTGAGTGTTTTTTAATACTGTATTTGATTGATAAATTATTCATTAATTGTGGTTCTGAAAATATTAGTCTGAAATACACAGCTTGTCCCTTTTTAAGATGGGAGAAAGTCATGTGTATATTATTTTATATGTGTGAAGGGAATTAATAGTCGACACAACTACATTGATATTGATGGAAAGACTTCATTGTAAAAAATATTACATCCTGAAAACAAAACAAGATCTCTCATGAAAGTATCATATCTTCCTTCCTATTTATGTTGCTCCCTTTCAATTTTTAGCCTTTTTTGGTTTGACGGACTCTCACACAGGCTTTATTAGCACTCTGACTTCCTAGTAATTATTGTCAGCTAGCACAGTTCACTGTAGGATATTCTCTACTCAGGCAATGCAAAAAAATAAATAAATAAATAAAAAGCCATTTTTATTTATTTTCAAGCATGTTCATAATGATGGTTTACATTGACTTTTTTTAATGTCATGGAATTTATTGGTTTTAGAATTATATTATCAAGAGGAAAAGTATTGGCATTCTAAAACAAAAATCTAAATGTCAATGAGGTGATTATTTTCCATTATATTGATATCTCAGTCATAAAATTTGTGTCTTTTAAAAACATTCCCAAAACATCTTTAAACTAATTTTCTTAAAATTAGTACACATGGTATCTACTTTTAATTAAAAAGGAATGGCTAGTTTTTTAACAGTAATATATTGAAGATTCCCCAAATTGTAATATTCTAAAGAAGTTTTCTTTAATCATTTATAGTAGCCTATAAAGAAGAAAAATGAGTCTATTAGTTTAAATTTAAAAAGTAGGTTCAAATAAATTCTTGCCTGTGTTATTTTTCAAAGAAGGTTAGCCAAAATTGTATCAATTTTAGTAATCTTGGACAAGTTTCTTTGTCTCACTGGCCTCATTTTCTCCAGGAAAATGACTTGATGATACCCAAGCCCCAAGATATTAGTTAGGATAAATGAATTAATAATGGAAATCATTTAAAATAGTACCCAGTTGATAGGAACTACTTAGAGATATTAACCAAGATTATTACCTAATTAAACTAGATTCTTTTATAACAGAAGCAATAAATTTAAAATAAAGCAAGATTTGCCAATATTTTAACAATTAGTAAATACAAAATTCTGAACTAGAACCTAGCTTTCTTGTAAATTGCTTCAACACTTTCTAAGACAGGTACAGTGGAAACACAAAGAAGGAAACAGAAAGTCTTCCTGAGAATGAGATCAGGGAAAATTTCATAGAGATCCCCACCAAAAGGAAAGAAAGAAATTCCAGAATGCTATGAGGCATGTAATAGGCAGGCACCTCAAACATTTACTGTGCCCTAAGTAAGACTGCTAATGGATGGATATGAGACCTTTAATAAACAGTTAACATAATAACAGTTAAATATGTTTTCTTAGCCATACATGATGACCAGTTTCAAATTCATTAATCAAACCCCTCAAGATCCACAGTACACCATGACCATGTAAGGAGGTCTAGCTTTCTTCATCTATCTCCTTCTCACTCCAGTCCCAACAACTTCATTCAAGCCCTTATGTCTAAGCTTCATCCTTCTGCTTCCAAAAATGGCCATTGGCCATTCCTTAGTCCTAGGAATAGATGCAGCAGCAATTTCCCCTCAGGACCATAAAGGGTTTCTAGCAAACCTTAGATGCTACCTCATTACTGTTATGGGAGATTATGGTGTTGGCATGAATGCATGGTAGGCTCTAAATGTTCACAACCCAAAAGCCCTGTACATTTCTTACATTACAAGAAAGGTTATGATGAGAAGAAAGAAGAACAAGGCTCTCTAAAGACCAGGACCCAAGGTAGGGTCTCTGCAGCTTATTCTAAAGGTGGCATGAAATAATGTAGCATTTCTGGGATCTAGAAATTATTCTAGATAGGTTTTGGAACAGGCTGAGTCTAAAGGCAGAAAAACTATGTAGTCTTTGCAATAATTCAGTCTACAGAATTATGAAACTAACAGGGATAAGAGAGGAAGGAGTAGATGTAATCTGGAGACCTTTAGGTGGTATAGTCAATAGAGCTCAAAGGACAACTAAATCAAAAAGGGGAGGAAGAAGTTGAACCCTAGAAATAAACCTGATCTGGCTCTGTAGGGAGCCTGGCAATATAAATATCTAGAATTCTCTCTCAGGTTATAAAGCATTCTGCAATGGAAGTCTAGAAGCATGATTAAGTAAAACAAAAACTAATTACTATTGTGATATTTTTCAAGTTTTTTTTTTTTTTTTTTTTTTGCCTGAGGAATACATTCTTAAGAGACATGTTTACTTATGTGTCTAGATTGGTATACCTAAAAGACAAACTAAACACATATAATTTATTTTGTTATAGGTAGTTTTAAATTCCCTCAAAACATAGGCAGTTTTATTTGTTGAAAATACTATTAGTTATAAGTCACTCTTTAGGGCTGGGGATTTAGCTCATAGTGAAGCATTTGCATAGCACACATGAGGCCCTGGGTTCAACTTCCTATACCACGAAAACACAATAAATGTATAAGTTATATGATTAAATCCCCCTTATTTTCAAAGCTAGTGAGCTAAGAATCTTTTTCAATTCACTGAGTCTGTTGAATGTTCTCCTGAACCCATCTTGACCAATTAAAGCGTATGTGAAATTCCTTCAAATTATAATATATCCAGTCTAATCAGGAGTCAATGAAATCAAAATGAATTATCTTTAAACCAAGACTATGATCATGATAACTACTGAATTAGAAAGCAAATTTTTAATTATTTATGCAAATGTAATTATACCAGTTTAAGCAGAAGCTTGTCATAAATATTAGTCAAACAAAAGACAATTATTTGAATGGCATTACTTCTAATAAAACAACATAAACAGACTATAATAATTAGGAGCTAAAATGCATATGTGGTGAACTTAATATAAAAATTTCAGTTACAATATTGTTTTGTGTAACTTGATAAAGTAGAGTTTATTATTGCTGCCCTCATTAAAATAAACCCTCCTTATAGCACTTACAATGTTGGACTCCTACAGATAACATTATAATGAGGGTATGATGCATTTTGATTGAGTTACCACAAGGGAGAAATTTAATTTAATTAAACTGGTCTTCATTAAAGTATTGCATTCAAGTGAAGTAATTATATGGCACATACAGTATGGAAGAAATGCCTGCTGTTTAAAAGAGAGAACACTCACTATAGATGGGCCTTGATTTTATTAAAGAGACCCTCTCTCAGTTGCTAACCTGTGACTTGAACATAATGATATAATAAAATGACATGTCTTCAGTGCTGTTTTATAAAATAAACAGTATCTTATGTGTATTAATATATCCTTATAGCATTTTAATATAAATATATATACATATATACACATTTGTGTATATATAGAAATACTAATATATATGTAAAGCATATGCAAATTAATGCTTATATCAAAATTAATATTTAGAAAAATATATACATGTATTTATGTTTCTTAGCTACACACACACTCAAATACACATTTCTTAGATGTGTAAACTCCATGTATCCAATATGATTAGTAAACATACCTATCATGGGTTAGTTTAAGAACATAATGTTAAAACATTCAAAATATTTTTGGGTGTAGATGAGTGGGTAGGTAAGTAGAGTTAATATATTAAATTGTGGAAAAAACTCCATGATCATTATTATAGTTACTAGTATCTCCACTGAGTTGAAAATGTTTTTATGTTGATAAGAAAACATGCCTTTAGATGATAAAAAGTGTGGAGTACATGATAACCTCAATATGACCACATTTCCTTTCAGATTGTTAGAGATAACCAAAGAAATCCTATAAAATTAATCATACTTCTAAATGGACCCTGGTTACTTAACTGGATGTATATACCAAAATCAGCAAAATATAAAATTTTGTATTACTTCTTTATCTCTTGGCTTCTGTTTTAGGTCATGTCATTATAATAACGTACTATAAACCAAGATGCTTATGAACAACTGAAACTAGGAGAACAGAATGGTCAGGAGGTGCACACTGCAGCCTTCACTTGGTACCCTCACAGGGCAGACAGAGGGCTGGAATTCACTGCAGAGTCTCTTCAACAAGGCTCTAATCCCACACACAGATATTGTTACAGCTCTATTGTCTATAAATGTCTCTTGTTTCATCATTTCCCCTTCTGACCATTTCTCAGGAGTCTCCTCCCCTGGATCTTGCACCATATTGGATCTTTGTCTGACTTTTGTTGATTCGTTAACACATTATAGAAATTAAAGACTGAGTTTAAAGCCTAGCTGGGTGATGCCGCACCCATTTTGAAGTTTTTTCTGAGTATATTGATCTACCGTGGGCCTGGCACAAATGTCTGAAACAAAATATTATATTATCCCTTTTCATTCACTCCTGTTTCTGCTGTTTAGTCCATGTCAATGATTCTCAACCCTATTCTTTTTTAATGAGGATCCAAATGTTTTATCTACCAGGTTTCTTGACCTCACTGCTTACATATTCAGTAGTCATCTTAAAGTAAACATATTTTAAATCAAGTCTGTAATCTCTGTCCTCTGCAAACATCACATAATCCCCTCTTGGATTTTTTCTTGGTTAATAACATCACTATTCACCGGGTAACTCAAACCAGAATTTTAGTTATCTCTGTTTGCCCTCTTGTATTCAGACTGCATACCAAACCAGCCATCAAGTCGAATATTTTATACTTGTACATTCACTCCCTGTTCTCCCTGCACATTTCCATTTCCAGGAAAAGTGCCCCATTCTAGACTTTGAGTTTGTTGGCATCACCAGTTTCCTGGGCATATAACCTGTGTAGTCACACGGCGTCTCACACACAGATAAGGTCTGCACTTGGGTTTCATGCTATGAGATCACTGTATTAAAATTCTTATTAATGTCACTTTGAATTTGTGCTTTCTCAGTGAAATCTAAAGACATGTTGGAGCGTGGGCTGGGGACTTGGGGCCTCAGTTCATGGGGTCTACTTCCCACTGCCTCCCTGTCTCCTTGGTAAAATTTCTCAGCAACTTGGTACATCTCCTGATACTTTTGAACTCTTCCAAAATCTTCCTCCCCATTTCCTCTCTCTGATTCTGCTGCATCTGACTCAAGTGGGAGTCTGAGTGACACATTGGGGACAGAGGCTTGCTCCATGCATCTCAGAAAGGCCATGGCAGCAGTACTCTCTGGCCTTGGTTGGCAGCACTTAAGGGTTTTGTGGCAGTTAAGCAGGGGCAAGCCTCCTGCCGGTTCCCATCCTGGTATGGCATGGAGGTTTTAATCCCTTGGTGTTGCTGTTTGCAGTGGGCTTGGGGAGGGAAGTTTGACCTCTTGGACAAACACAGCTCAGGTCCAGAAGCTGCTGGGAGGGAAACCGGGTAGAGTGGGACTGGACTCACCCAAGTGCAGATCAGGACTACCTCTGCCCAAGGAAGTTGACATTGAACAGCAGATACAATCACCATGTCACAAAGAGACACACTAAAAAGAAAAAAGATGCTGTATATATTTCTTTTTAATTTAACTCCTTTTTTCTGCCTTTTCAACAAAGTGTTCTGCATTTTCATTTTGCCTAGCGCCCTTGAGTCTTGAGATACATTCCTACCTCCTTTCCCTGATTTTGACCTTCCTGTTATCTAGTCAGTCTCAAATGATCTACAGATCATTCCCCTGCTTAAAAACCTTTGTTCACATCCAGTCTTGTTCAGGAGATGTTTCAGAGACTTGAGCATAATACAGTAAGTCAAATATCTTATACTTGTACATTCACTCCCTGCTCTCCCTGCACATTTCCATTTCCAGGAAAAGTGCCCCATTCTAAACTTTGAGTTCGTTGGCATCACCCGTTTCCTGAGCATATAACCTGTGTAGTCCTGGGCAGGTAACCTGTTCACTGTGCAATCTTACCTTCACCCACCTGTCTGGAGGAGTCTATCATTATCCTGCTGGCTGCAGCAGATAATCAGTATTTTCTCAAATCATTTGCAATTTCTCTCTCACCCTATCCTTAGCATATATTTGCAACTAAATTTCTACCACTGTTCTAGAAGTCCCTCATTTCTAACTACTGAAATGCCCTGCTAGGTAGTGTCTTTTTAAAATGCCACCCACTCTATGGAAGCATCCCAACCTTCCCTATGTTCCTTGGCACTCATGAAACATTTCTTTCTTACTTCTTTCTCTTATATTCCCTACCTTCTAAGGTACTGATTTCACTACCTGTCTTCTGTGTATATTCTTCAATCCTCAAACACAGAATCCATATTATAATGATTTGTATATGTCCAAGCTAAAATAACTCCTTAAATGTAGTGAGAGTTCAAAATTGTATTTTGTATCTAAATTGGTTGTTCATTAACAGTTCATGTCATTTCATTGCCAAAGTAATGAAATCCAAATTTTTATAGATCTAAAATGGCATCAATTATTAAAATCCTGATAAGACACAAAAATAATTGATATTTAAAAATTATGACACTGCATTTCCATTTGATTAATCATGATAAAATGGATTTTTTGATTACCCTATTAAATTCTGTTTTGTTTCATGATCTTATCTAATCCACTCCTTTTAAACACGTAATTACCTGTTTACAAGATACACATTTTAATTTTCATTATATTTGGGAGCACAAATCTTGTTTTTGATATAGTAACTATAACCTATCCTTTTTCTGTAAAAGATTTGGTTTTAATGTATTTATCAATACTATATTTAAAAATACAATTCTTGTTAGTGACTAGAACTTCTGAATAAATTGATTTAATTCATGTTGAATGAGTTTATATTTTTTGGATTGAGACCCATATTTACAGTGATATATTGCTAATTCAACTCCTAGAGGAGTTATTTAGAAAGTAATATTGATCCATAGGCATTTGTAACTTTCATAAGAAACATGATGTAATATATTTGAGTTTTAAAAGATGCTTATATATTTTGTACCAAGCCTTCATAGAAATGTCTGCTTTATCACTTGTATTCTATACTAATTTATTTAACTTTTCATATATGACATAAATATGTATTCAGGGAGTTTCAAAATTGTTCATTCTAGATTTTCCTGTCTTTTTTGTCTATGGCCATTACAGTAAGGACAGCAGAGTGCACACAGCATCCTTTTCTTTTGTACATATTCAAAGCCCCCTTCCTTCCAGCAGCATTCATTCCAGGGAGGCTTAAAAGCTTTTGTATTTACTAAAATGTTTTTCACTGCTCAATTTCTTAAGTTAGAAATAGAAATCAAAATAGGAGCTATTTTTATTCACCACATTTTTTTCCATGTTCCTGGCATGCAGTAAATAAATGTTTTATAATATATTACTAAATATTTCAAATGAAAATTTAAAAGCAAGTCAAAAGTACAAATAGGAATAGAGGAAAATACTTGATAATAACCAAATTTTAAACTTTATGTGAAAATAACTTACAGTGTTAAAAATTAGTTTAGCCAATAGAATCTCTTGAGAACCTTATAGTAACTTTCTGGCAGATAGTTCAGTATTGTTGTTCTCCTATTTCTTAGAAGAAGAAATTGAGGTTCAAGGAGGTTAGGTAGTTTGCTCAAAACTAACAAGTGAAGGGTGAATTCCAACCAAGGTCTTCTGATACAAGGTCCAGTTCTGTTCCACATCATTTCATATGGCTATCAACGACCAGACAAGTTTTATTCTTCCCCCTTTCTCTTCTCACATTGGTGTTTCCTAAAATGAATAAAAGATTTTGAGAATAAACCTGAAGATATATACTTAAGCTTTCCTCAAATATCATGTTCATTTACATATAACTTACACATATGGACACTTCTCTAGGATATTTTGAGAAGTACATTTCAAAGATAATTTCCCATAGCACAGCTTAATTTTAGTTTCATTTGAAAATAGCTGCTTATACCACATTATGAAAGTCATACTTACAGTTTCTCCTACGTTGATAAAAATGTCTATTTGTTTTAATCTAGCCTATGTAAATCACTGGTGGACTGGTGTCTGTTCTCCATCTCTACCACCTTCCTCATTTATAATATGAAATTTGTGGTTTCCTATGATAGGATAAGTGCAATTACATATATAAGTACCAAAGCACAGTTCTTCACAAATAAGAAATGTGCAATATATGGTAGTCTGAAAATACATCATGATTAAAGGAGAAAATGATGTTGGAATCAAACACTTCATATTATGATTCATAGTAGATCATTTTTTTAAATCTTTGGTGCACACTATTTTGTATTTTACTTTTTGTGTTTTTAAAAATATATAGATTAAAAATCAGTTTCTATATTGTATAATTGTTTTGCTGATTATATGAGCTAAAATATTCAAAAATTACATGTTTTAGAATTTATTCTTTGAGAAAAGGAATTACCTTTCATACACTGTTAATCTTTCATTAAATTATTTTTACAGGTCTTGTATATTGATATCAGTCAACAATGTTTTGGTATTTGAAAACAAGTCAGTAAAATGAAGAATGGGGTATTTACTTGATTGTTGTGAAATTTACATTGTATTAATTTATACTTGAACTTTTCATAGTATTTTAGTCATAATAAATAATTAATATTAACAAAATGAATATTGTTTTAAGATCTCATTGCTGATTCTACCACATTCTTCTTGAAAATATTTAATTCTCTTCAATTCAAAATACCATTCATTGCTGTCTAACTTTACTTAATTGTTTCTTCCTTGATACTCTTATCACTAAATATATATACCTTGAGAGAACTTGTTAAATTTTTGATAAGTTAAAACAGCAAAGGTAGAAATGTTTATATAATGAATGATTAGGATTAATGTAGGCTTATTTTTATTTTATCAAAAAATTAGTATTATGCACAACTTATTTTACAGTAGTGTTGCCAATAGGTAGTTTACAGTTTGCTGGTTAGATAATGCAAATAAAAGAACTCTATAACAGAAATCAGTTCTACTAACATTGAGAGGGGAACATGTTTTGTGATTATTTCTTTTTAAAAATCAATCATGGAGAGAGGGATTTAATATATCAGTTGGGCTTATCCAGATACTACTCCTTTCCTCCTTTCTTCTTCCTTTCTGTATATCTCTCTTGCTAACATATACAACTTCTGCAAGGGGAACAGAAAAAAATTTTTTTTAAGGATCTAAGAATCTTTTTTCCTGAAGTCTGGTCTGCCATAGCTTTTTTTTTTTTTTTTTTTTTTTTTTTTTTTTTTTTTTTTAATGTTACCTGTCTCGACACATACAAAATCCACGACCAAATTCTTCTATGTATAACTCCTAGTACTAATGTACTAATATTGGGACTCAGTGAACAATATGCCTAATGAAGGACTCAGAAGCAAAGTTTTTCTCTGACCTTCTCCTGCCCCTATCTCTCACCCCTCCCTCAAGGCAAGCCACAGACACTACAATTTCTCCTCCCCAAGGTGAATCATAGAAACCAGAAACTCTTTTTCTCAAGGCCAGATATAGAGCTAAAAATATTACTATATGACAGCAAGACATAAAAAATTAAGATGCTCATTCCAAAGGGGTCTTCCTCAGTAACTTCCAGGCAGATATACAACCAAGAGGCCAAAGAACAATCTGAGCAGATGGACCATGGTGGGTTTTCCCACTCAGTCTATTCCCATTAGGTCATACCCTTTGTGAACAGTCATATGCATACATGGCGATCTTTGTTTCCTTAGACTTAAACATAAAAATGGATAGTTCACCCTGGTTCCCATATCGCCTAAAACTATAAGTTGCTTCCAAAACCCTATGGGTAGAAAAATTCATTTTTCTTTTTATTCAACATAAACAGATCTTCCAAACCGAAAGTATTACACTTCAGTGTTCACAATTTATTATTAACTGGATAGGTCACAATGTCATTATCAATTATTTGTCTGAATTCTAATAGCACAAATTAATTTGTTGGAGTTTTGATTTGCCTTTTTCTATGAAGAACTGGATTTGAATAGATCATTAAAATAAATATAGAATGGGAAGAATTCATATTTTTTCCATATAATTCAAATGTACCTTTTGCACTACATCTGGCTTGTGGCTGTCTGTTTTCTCTGATCATTTGCTAACTGTCAGAGTTACATTTGCAGTTTTCATGGATGGCCAAGGATGATCCAAGACTTGGCGCAGGTTGAGATTTCTCCATTCATTCTGTGGTCTGCTTTCTTTTTGTTCTGCTGCATGGGTTCCTTCTTGCTACTGTTCTCCATCTGTCTCCATGAGGCTGCTCTCTGACTTACAGGGCTCTCAGCTTGTTGCTTCAATTAACTTCTCAATGGACCCCCTGGCAGCCTCCATAGTTTCCTGCTGGTGTTTCCCATTTTCCTGCTGCTTTTTATCTCTATGCTTGGCTTTTCCCTGCCTGTTTATCAGTAGTCAGCTGGTTGAACTATTGTTTGGAGCACTATGGATTTCCTGCTGATTTTATCACTAATTCCCCACTGATCTTTTGTTACACTTTTATTTCATTTTCTACCCAATTCTGTCTTCAGGATACTGGCATTATTTTGTAAGACCCTATACAAGGAGAGAAGTTTTTCCAAAATGCTTAATCTAGAAGCTATTTAGTTACTTTTTCTATTAGAATTGACCAAGGGTGAATTATATTTCCCACTGTGTCTACTGGGAAAAACATACTTACCTGTGACAAGGTGATTATATAAATACACACCATCTAGTTGCTGTGATGTTAGCGCTTCAATTCTAAAATATCCCCCCAGTGACTTGTTAAACAACCATCTCCTTTCACAGACTTCACTCTGATATGCTGAAGGTGGTTACCTTAAAGAGAATTGTATGACTTACTATTTACATTTTAAAAAGAAGGATCTTGTTGTTTCTTTGTCTGGTCTAGCAATCTTCTTTAGGTTTTCATTATGCTACAGTCCAATTCTCAAGAGTGGTGTTCACAGCCTACATATGAGCAAATTCTCCTCATTTTGATTTTTGTATTTTTCATGTTAGATGTCCCATAAGAACTGAGAGGGACTCCACTAGGACTCATGACATGATGGAGGCCAATACTGAGTTTCACATCAACTCTTGGTGTTGATTTCCTGGTATTAGCACAAAACTTTCAAAACATAAAATATTTCTAAGGGAAAAATGAAAACTTTTTTTTAGTCCTCTAGCAAAACAAGTTATTTAAAAAGTTAACTTAGAAGAACAACCTACCTTAAACTTAGAAACTGCTAATATGTTCATTGATACAACATTTGGTCAGATGCAGGAATCTGTGTAATGTAAGGGAAATAATAAGCAATGGAAAATAGTGCAATGTCATTGTAAGAGTTTAGGTGTGTAGAATTTACGTATAATGGAAATGATATAAGTTTGAGTAGGCCTTTTTGTGTTTAAATCTAGACTTTGGCATGTTTTAGCAATATAATCTCAATATAATCTCTGTGGTTTGGAACAGATCAATAGTTTTCAAATTTTTCTATTTTTATTTTGTCTTCTTTATTTTTTATAGCAGACTCATTTTTTTTTAAATCCTGCATGATCTCAGTGTACTATTTTACAAAGATAGTTAGAGCTAATCTGGTTGGAGGGAGGCCCAGAATTCTGAATGCTTTTTAATCAACTTCTCCAGGGTTGTTCTGAGAAACTTTTATATTTGTCCAAGTTTCTGTAGGATATAATTTGAAAGTATCTGAACTAGATGTCTTGTTTAATGAGCAACTACATGTGGCAAACCATACTATTGTCTATATCTTTTACTACTCTCTTTCAAGTGTGATTCTATTCATAAAATAAGGGATCCATCAGATTAGTACCACATTCCCTAGCTTCCTCACTTAAGTGGAAAGTAGTAATGATAAATCCTGCTCTGGTAGGTTCCCCACACCCACCCACTCTGCTTACTACCTAAAGAAGCCTTGGTTGTTCCAGGATCAGTCACATTGTGTGTATTAGCCCTGTCTAAAGCAGTCCTCCTGGATATCATTGCTCTCATTTCTCTTCCTCCCTCACTCGCCACTTAAATTCAGTTTCCTTTATTAGTTTCTGCTCATCTTCCTAACTTCTTGGCATCGAAGTGTCTCCTGGGAACTTTTGTCCACTATAGCCTAGATGACCCCTCTGTGATATCATTTAGGTTTATAGAATTATACCATCTTCCAGAGTTAAATCTCTAACAGATACTTCCTTCTGAACTCATATATGCAACTTGACTTGAATGTCTAATAGACATTTCAAATGTGACATACCTACATCAAAGTCTTGGCTTCACCTATCTAGAAAACTGATTCCATGTCAATCATCCATCTTAGTATATGGCAAGTTCATCTAATTAAGTCCTGAGGTCAAAACCTTCAGTATCACCCTTGCTTCCTCTATCTCTCCAGTGTCCCACATCCAATCAATCAGCATATTGTCTTTGCTTTCATTCAAATTATATCCAGAAGCCCCATTTTCTCTACATCCAACAAAATGACCTTGCCCAAACTACCACAAGATTTTTGTCCAAGTTATTTCAATATTCCTCTCTAGCCATTTTCTCTTTTTCCTTTTGGCTTTTGGTGGTTGCTTAGACCACCAGCCAACCAGCCAGAGCAAAACTGTTAACATTTAAGATTTGTCACATCTTCAAAAAAAGGAATAAAGAAAAAGAAAGAAAAATAATCCTTCAATGGCTTCCTATTTTACTCACTCAAATTATTTTAATGAGCTACTATTGGACCATATAATTTACCATTCAAACTAAACTACTCATCATGGTGGAATGGGGAACTGTTAATACTCACTGTAGACAGCATGTGTAAGTAGACACAGTTCCAGCCAAACTGGATATGTTCTCCTCTTACCCATAAGTCTCCACACATTTGAACACAGCCTCTGCAATGTATTTGACTTTCTTTTCTTTCTCATTCCCTTCTATACATATATCTCACTTACATGCTGCTCTTCTTGCACTTTGTAGAAGCTGCCAAATGTGGTCCTGCATTACGGTTATTTGCCATTGAGATTTGTTTGCTTTTAATACCACTCCTTCACTGTCTGAAGTACTCATTCCTTAATTAGTTTATTGTGTCTTCTCACATGTCACTTAATCAGAGAGGTCATCCCATATATCTATCCAAAGAGCACTATTCCTTCACCTCTGGCCTGCTCTTACTCATTTATTCATTTTTTAATATTTTTTTCACACAGTTTATTACCATTTGATACATTTTAGTACATTTGTTTATTATTACCTGTCCTGCCCAGAAGACTAAAAGTTGGAGAAGTCCAGGGACTTTGTCTGTTTTACACTCTGCTGTGTTAAGAACCTAGAATAGGTCTTAAAACAAAGGTACTCAAGTAACATCGTCAAATTAATGAATAAAAAAATGTCTGCTTCATACTACATTGATTCTGATTTCCTAGTTTGTCTGGCATTGATCAGACCATAAAAAGTCAGCTCATACTGCACAAATTCACATAATTCTCATTTATGCATAAAAAGTCAATATAATTTTATAAAGTGAAAGATTTTGTTGTTTCCTTTTATTTATTGGTATGTGTTTATACACACACATAAATACAAACACACACATACATAAGTATAAAATGGTCTTTGTATTATAGTTTTCAGAGGATCATGCTTCTGTTCCACATCAATTCATATTTTTATTGTAATTTTTTTAAAAAAACATATTGTCTAATGTGTTCCCTCTCTTTATGTTGCTCTATGATTTGTCAAATAATTCTGTGTCCAAAAATATTCATTGATTAATCGATTGAATGAACTCATATTACACATTTGCTTCCCTGTTAGGAAAATCAATTTTAATTCAGAAAGATTATTTCATGAATGTGGAATTACAGCAAGAGAACTGAATAGTTTCCATATTCTGAAGAGAAAAGAAGGTCTAATTTCAAACTTAGATGAAACCCATTTCATTTCATTTCCCAACTCATGGTCTCAAAGCAATACTTTTCTCAGCCTATTAAGGAGATCTATTTTCATGGTCGTCTTATGTTCTAGCAGACACTTTATCTTGGATACAATCAGGAAATCATATTTGTGATTTCCGTTGTTTCATTATCATTCCTGGCTCCATGTTAGCTTCAATTTCACTTCATCTTTCTCTCTAAAGTATTTCATTGGTTTCTCCTTCTACCTTATATAATTGATTCTGCATTTATGACATATTGTCTAATTTTGTCCAATTTAAGTTCAATTTCATCCAATTTTGATTAGTTCTATGAATCAATTTGTTGCCACAGACCTATTAATATTTATTATTATCAAAAGCATATTCTTCCTGAATATATATCTTCATCCCATATTTCATTAACATTAATACGTAGGTTATTAGGAAACCTCAGCAGTATGAATAGGTTTGGAACATTGGAATAAATTTTTCAAATACTGGAATTTCCAGTTGGTTCAGCTTTGTTTATCTGGTAATACTATAAACTATCCTATCCCTTAAGTAATTGAGTTGTTACTAGATTTAAATTTTATTTTAACTGAGGTACAAATAGTTTACCAGACACCACACTCTGCACTGTGGTATTCTAGGGTTAAACCAAGGAAATAAATTAAGCAAAACAGTTGTAAGATTGTGTTCAAAACCAAAGAGTTGTTAATATGTCAATATGTCAAACTTAGGCCAACTATTTTGAATTAACTGATTAAAATAATGGTATACAATGCAAAAAACCTGAGTTTCATTTATTCAATGGAAAATATAATGTGAAAGTATACATAAAAAATTGATTACACCATATTGTGGTCAATTTTAATTCCCTTTTTATAACTCTTAAATTGACTGGGTTATTTTATAATATGAGTGTATTAATTTTATGATTAATTTTTTTTCTCTCTCCTACCATGTCAAAAAGAAAACAAAGAAATAAAATGTCAAGCACTACATCCCAGTAATCAACTCTATCTCCTAAGTGTCTATGGATGTAATTTAGTGAATACAAATTCTTTCTGGCATTCTCCTAACCAAACTGTTGGTTTTCAATTACAATTACCCCTATTCTGTCCCAATATCATAAATGAATTAAGATCTCATTACAAATGACCTCCAATTGCTTTTACAATAAAATTTTGTTTCCTTATCATGTTGTTTAGGACACAATGGTTTTTAGGTCTTCATGTACATGTACTGCTTATAGGCACTAATGTCCCAAGCATTTTAAACACTTGTGGGTTAACAAATGTGTTTTCTCTCAGCATTCCATATTGTACAAGGAATATCTCCCTGTGTGTGCACATCAAACTTTTCCTTCATAAATCAGCTGAGGGTCCTTTTCCTTATCACTATCTTTTCATCTATCCTAACCTTTCTAAGTGACCAACAGGGATCTACTCCATGCTGGCAGCAAGTCTCTTGCACTGTGTTATTATACTTGACCTTATTTTAGATCTATGAATTAGATACAAAGGCCCATAAAGCTTTATCATCATCTATCAACTGTTTTTATCTGTAGGGTATTAAGAACAAGCTCAATAAATAGGTGATGAATGAATGTTGAGTGAATTAGTGTCCATTCTGCAGGAAGAAATTCAGGCAAGCAAGATTCTAGCAAATGTATGTTTAAAGGTATGCCTAGCAAATATTAAATATATTAAAGTTATGCAAGATGATGTTAGGCTAATATAAAATTATCTTTTGTAATTCTGCACATATATATAATATGGGAATATTAGTCTCATGAAAGCATGAAACAATTATAGACTATCTTCTTATAGTCAGAGAAGTTTGTGAAATCTAATTTGTACATTAGTATTAATAATGTCAAACTCAACATTTGGATTTCTGTGAAAATTGGTATATATATATATATATATATTACTTTTATTCTGTCTCAGATGTGTCTATATTAATATCATAAGTATCTGGAAAATAATTATGAAATTAAAACCAAGCATTAAGTTCTCAGAAAATTATTGTTATATTGAGGTATAATAAATGGAATCATACAAATAGATTTAAAACTATTAATTACATTAAAACTTTTATCTAGTAAAAAAAAACCATCTCTTTTTAAAACTACAATAAGAGCCAGTCTAAATATATTATTGTTCTTAATATTTTTGCTGTTTTGGGCTTGTCAATTTTCTATGTTTTACATATGTTTATTTATGTTTATTTCTTTTTGTTGTAGTATCATCTTATTATTTTTTACTTCCTGAAGGATATTATTGCCCAGGGACATGTAGTAACTTTTGTATATCACTCACAAGAGGGTTCTATGTACATTTTTAAAATGCTATTTGAAAATAATACTCACTTCAGTCTAGCTGTTTCCTCTTCCTTTTTAATTTTTTTTTTCATAAACTATGGTCAGTTCCTCTGGACTATCAGTGGTTTTATGTGCATTTATGAGGGCTATATGTAACTTCTTCTCACTTTTGATCTGATTTATTACGAAGAACAATCTCATTTATGGATGTGAAAGACAATAGCACTTTGCCTGTGGCAAACTTTTCCTCCAAAACAATTCAAAAATACGTTTGTAAATATGATGAGTGATGCATCTACTCTGTGTACAGGCAAGTAAACAGCTTATATGCATATCAGATATTACAGGAATGACTAAGGCAGATTTAGTTATATTGTTGACAGAGTACACCTGTTCATCTTGAGACACTGAACTATACAATGTATGCTGACAAACACTGAGAAGCAAATTGCATACTGTTTTTGAAAGGTTTGTGATACCAAGCTGGTAAACAAAAGTCTGTCCTTATTACCACAATGTCTAATATATCCTTTTAGAAGTGGTAAAATCCCAGGGGACAGGTAGTTTGAAGAATATGAACCCCAAGAAGCACGCACTAAGCCATAAAGCTCTTATCTGTCAATATCATACACAGTAAACGTGTTAAAAAAGAGCATAATGGTGTACTATTGTTATTGCTGAGGCATCAGTCTTCTTTATGTTTGCATTAGGGACTTGTTAAGGTGCAGAATGTTTTGCCCACTAAATGTCTATATGAGACAAGATTGTCAACTCAGCTGTAAACAGAGGGCACTCTTCCTAGAAAAAATCTTTGAAATTGGCTTTATAACTGCAAACAGCGGAAAGGTTTCTCAATTCTTATTTTTAGGTGATAATTGTTTAAGGGTTTGAAAGCAAGTACAAATATAAATGTGACTTTTAAAAATATGATAATGTTTACCTTAATATTTCATTTCCTTCCTTCCATGTTTATTAAAACTGAATCTATACAGAACAATGCTTATAAAACAACCAGTAGCCTCCCCTTCCCAATGGATTCATAATATATATAGCAAGCTTTGGGGTTACTCTATAACAGTGAATATTTGGTAGAATTTTTCTGGGATTAAGAGGAAGGTTCTTATTCTAGAATTAGAGTGGAAAAAATTGCTTTCTACAGTTTTTATAATTTTTCCACATATAAAAATTACATCAGGAGACCTTTGAACTTTGATTCTATTTGCTATGGTCTGAATATTTGTGAACCCCCAGATTCATATGTTGAAATCCTAATCTCTGAGGTGAAAGGATTAGGAGATGAGACCTTCAGAAGTGATCAGGTCTTGAGGATGGTACCCTCATGGTTGGGATGATGGTACTTATAAAAGAGACCCCAGAGAGCTAGCTCACCCTTCCACCAGGAAGGGACAGGATAAGAAGATGCTATCTGGTCAGCAGACCATCGCCTGGCCTGCATCTTCATCTTCATCTTGGACTTCCCAGTCTCTTAGTACTACGATAAATAAATTTCAGTTTTTTATAAGCTACCTATTTTATGTTATTTTGTAATGGAAGTCTGAACAGACTAAGACAATATTACTCAAGGAAAAAAAAAAGATAAGCGGTTTGGTCATGATCAACCTGTGGGAAAGAGGTGAATAGAAAAGGAAAAGAGGGCCAATAATATGAAATCTCTCTTTGTCAGCCTCATTGTTCCTTTCCCTAGTCCCAAAAGCTCATGACTGGCTGCTTTGAGTACTGATGATCTTGGCCACAGAAACCACCAAATATGCTCTCTGTATTCCATGGCCATTTAACTCTATGAAATAGCTTAGCAGAGCAGAATCAATGACTAACCATAAGTGGCACTTCTTAATTTGTCTTTAAGTACGGTTCAGACAAAAAAAAAAAAAAAAAAAAAAAAAGTTATCCATACGTATTTCAATGTGGATGCCCCTGGACCTGTATTTTCTTTCTTCAGACTAAGAAAAAAAGGTAATTAAAAATATAGTGGTACTTCTCAGGAACAATATTGTCATTTGTGAGCTTGTAAGTTCTAAATCATCCATGTTAACTGGAGGAAGTTTGCTGTTCTAGGCCAGATTAAAATTTAAAGTTTAAAACTTTTTAGAAAGCTACTTCAAAAACAAACTCATAATTACTTATCTCACAGAAAAAAGTAACAATCATTTGGAAAATGGAAACTTACGTACAACTATTACATTATTTTAATACTCTAAGACTAATTTGAGTATTTACTGTTGCTTTAGGAACAATTTAAATCCCCAATATAAATCACTATGTTATGCCATCTGATCTTGTTCATCAGAAAGTATTCTATTTATACCTAGTATGTATGTATGTGGTGTTGGTGATGGTGGTGGTGGGGTACTGGGGATTAAACCAAGAACCCAGGGGTGCCAGACCACTAAGGTACATCCCCAGACCACGTAATTATTTTATTTATTTTTATTTTGAAACAGAATCTCACTGTGTCACTAAGGCTAGCCTCAACTCGTGTCCTCCTGCCACAGCCTCCTGAGTAGCTACATAGGTGTGTGACAACACAGCTGGAAGATCAGTACCCTTTAAAAATGAAATAAAAAAAAAATTAATGGTGTATTTTCAAAGACAGGAGGAATATGAAACTTTCATTGAAAAACATTTGTATGTTAAGAGCAGTATAGGTGTTTAATCAGAAATCAGACCTTTTTCCTTTTGCTCAGTTGGCCAGGACTTTTCAGTGCTAAATGTACTTGTTACAAAAACAAAACACTGGGTTTTCTTTCTTCATTTATTTTTTATATGAGAATAGTTACAGGTTTCCTAAATCATAGATATTATGTCTTAACACATATTTGTGATTTAACTTTTTGGAAATATTTTAGTTGTCATCGCAAGAAGGTCTAACTCCTTTAAGCTGTATATGTGAAGAAGGGACCAACAATAGATGGAAACAATCCAAGTTAGAGCAAGAACTGTCCCCACCAATGATACTGAAAGATGCCTGGGCCCCCAACCCCAAACACACCCCACTTCCTCTGCCATTTTCCAGAATTACATGATCCAGACTTCGACAAGAAACAGGAGGGAAGTGATCACAACCCTAGATCAAATATCACTTTTTCTTACTCCAAGTGCAAAGGTGTAAATGAGGGTCGAAGGGCACACCAGTGACCCTTCTACTTGAGATTATTAGAGCTTCAGCTCAGGGTCTGTTAACCATAGGGAAGGTGACAGAATTAATACTGAAGTTGAGGTTGAAAGTTTTAATAATTAAAGGTGACAAAGTTATGGAATCTAAGAGTTCATGTTAAAACTAAATTGAGGATCTTCAACCTGTTACTCCTTCATTCCTTGTCAAAATGGAAATTTCACATGCAATTTGAAACCTTCTAAAAATTTAAATGCTCATCAGTGGAATAGAACTGTTGTCTGATAGAAATGCAGAGAGCCTTGGCGGCACCTATTCCATCCTGGGTTTTACAGATGAGGAAGCATAGAAAGGTTGAACAAATTACCAAGGTTTGCAAGGTTGACTCAGAGCTGGTTCCAGGAGTCAGATGATCCGACTTGCAGTTCAGAGCTGACTGTCCTTAAGAGGCCTCTGTAATGGAACTTGAGGAAGGTTGGCATTATGAATCTCAAAAGCAGAAAATGGAGAAGCAGTAAAAATAACTTTTACTTCAAATTTTGTCCTAAAGCTTTAACAGGCTTGTCCTTCCAAGCTCAGATGGATTCTAAAATAGCAGAAGTTCAAACCAGGTAGTATTCATTTTAAAGCATTCCTCTGTGGCACCTTTCTATAAGAGAGCCTTAATTCCTGGTTAATGTGTTTCAATATATTAATATATTTTAAAATATTTTAATAAATGTAATATGTTATTAATTATATGAACAGAATTCAGAATTCCTAAATCTCCATTTGTAAGCTGAGAATACATTATTTTCTTTACTTTTAAAAGAGAAAAACTTAATATTTTTAACCAGTTATGTTCAAGGTCCTGCTTAAGTTCCTCATATGAATAGTTGTGAACTACTTTGAGGCAGATAACATTAGTATGCCCGATTTGCAGGTGAAATATCTAAGGCTTAGAAAGATTATTAATTTTTGCAAGTCATAAAAATATGTGAGCAGAATTCAAACCTAAATTACCTTATTCCAGATGCTTTGGGATTAACCAAACACTGTCACTCTTGGATGAAGTATTCTTTTAATTTTATATGGAAACTATAGGTTTAAAAGAGAAAGTCTAAAAATAATTGATAGCAATGCAATAATAACTTGTTTAAAGGCATGCTTTTGTATTTTAAATGTATTCTTTTCTATGTATATTTTCAAATTTCTTTGTTTCTTCTTGGTCTTTATATTAAGAGAAAATATGCTGACTTATATCCTATTGAAACCATATTAAGGAACATTGTAGAAATAATCGGTATATAACAAAAGTCAAATTTTTCTGATAAGAAGACTTAGGAATTACTTTCCAGGTGGGTAAAGGGACACTTCACTGTCTTCACAGTACCCTCTACACCACAGTTTCTGCTTCTCTTGCTGCTGATTCCTACTGTTATTGCAGGATATTTATTAGTAGGAACACAAGCAGTGTTTTGACTTAGCGCCATAATGCAAACCCAAATTTGGCACTGTATATTCAGACATCACTTTAAACCTGGAAAATTACGACTTTAATTAAAGATTCAGCATACAGCCAGCAAGATAATAAATCTGGAATTGATTCTTTGGTGTGGATTACATTCCTATGACCTCAGTGGTCACATCATCTCTCTCAGCTCTGCTATTGCCACTGATGCTTCCCACAGCTCCTCCCTCCTAACCTTCCACCATGGGAGGTTTTCTTCTCCCCTCTGGTCTTACACTGTTAAAGAACTCAAAATATCAGAATCAGTGACATAAAAAAGTTATCTCTACAACCATATTAGGAAAATATATATAGTTCTCAGATTAAAATGAGAGAAATAGATTGAATCACAGTTGAATATAATCTTACTGTTATTTATTATAGCATCTTTTCAAACTAAAACTTAGCATAAAATAGATTTTTTTGTTATTTGATAACCTTAATGTAAGCAAAAAAAATGAAGTTTAAATAGAAAAAAGGAAAGTAGAAATTTTACCTTTGCACTTAAAATGAAATTTGAACCCTTCTTAGTTAATACTAAAGGTTCAAATTTACATTTTGGCACATGGGTTTCTTGTTTGCTCTGTTAACTAATGAACAATTCTTGCATGTAAAACTGTTGAAACACCTAAAGTATTTTTTTCTCCCACTTTCCAATTTTCTAGCTCCTTTCCTGTGTCTGTTCTATTAAGATTGTGAGTAAATGTATTTGTGTAGATTTGGGGGAAAAATGAATAGAAATCAGGTAGAAGGAAATAAAGCCTTCATTTTTCTATGATAACATGTATTAACATTTGAGAAAGTTAATAAAAAAGGGAGTGGAGCTAAAAAGTTAGAATTAAAAAGAAAATCCTAGGGAGTTTATCTCTAAAGCCAAGGCTGTCATTTCTCAAAAATTGCAACTTGGTGCAACTGGGATCTCAGAACAGTGGGTGCTCTTACATTTACAATCCATGCTTCAGTGACCCAGTGTGACGGGATGACTGGAGGACAGAGAGACTGCCATATTTATTTCTGTTGAAAAGTAAACCCCCCAAATGTCAATCTTAACTCTTATTCTCAAAAACTTTTACTTGTTCCCAAGAGCATTTTTAAACCAAATCAATATACTTAGAATGGCATCCAAATATGAAATTAACATCCTATGTATGCATGTAAACAATAAATAAAAATAATAGTATCTTGAGCATGATATATTTGGTGATATAAAAGCCTTTTGCATTTTTTCCTTAGGTAATAAGTGTGGATAATAAATTCTGAAACACATCTTACACAATACTAAATATATTTATGAGAGGCCTAGAGAGGTCAAAGGTAATTAATACAGGAAAAGAATTATTTGAAACTCAAATATTCAAGAAAAATCATTAAGATACTCTGTGCTTTGAAATGAGATGCCAAAGAATATTTGTCACTGAAGGAGTGAAGGATGTGACATTTCTAAATATGTCAAATTCATATATTGATTATATCAAACTAAAGTTTGACTTGAGAAACTATAACTTTGAAATGGGCTATTTGACCTGAAAGTTATAAAGATCCTTTTGGGAGTATTTCCTTCAAACACACCAAGGCTAGAGACTTAGTTGGAGCTACCAAAAACTTTAATAAATAAACTCTAAAGTAGCCCTTATTCTCAATAGTTTCTACCCTCTCCATAGATAGCTTAATAACATCCCTAGAATTTACTTCCCTGGTCCATTTACCCATTTGCCCTGTCAATTCTTATTGACAGGATTTCAAATACTCATTATACTTCATCTAAACTGCAAAAATATTGTACTTTGGTCATTCATTTGAACTTAACTCTCTTGTTAAGATCCCCATCAACATATAAAATTAGTAAGATACATATAAATTTCTCTTGTTAATCAGCTCTTAAATTAATTTGGTTTCTGGATCCATCTAAAGAGCCCACATGAGAACTAGGGGAATGAGTAGAGAGGTTCTCTTCATCCCTTACATCAATTTGTAGAGAACATTCAGTCAGACATCTCGGCAAACACTAAAAATAAAGCAACTTAAAACACATTAATTGAAGACTATTTTCTAACTAAAATTGTTTCCTCCAGTTAAAATAGTACAGCTTAACCCAACATTTTGTTTCTTACTTGTGTACAAAGTCATGGCGAGTTTTCTTTCCCCTCAAGTCCCTGTCCTAAAGCAGCTCATCATTTCTATCACTTGCTATTTAGGAAATGTGCCACATGGTTGCATTATGGGGGAAATAATGTTTATAATTTGATTATAATTCACTTTTAACTCTAAGATGTAGTGTTGAAATTTGCCTATGGCAACTTCAGAATACATTTGAAAGACTCAAACTTATTTGAAGGAAGCATTGTGTCTATCTTCACATCCCCTCCAGGATATTGGGTTGATAACACCAGGGCCACCAGGCTGTCATCATGACAATCATGACAGTCACCTTTTTGCTTTAAACCTAAGCAGCTGAAATCTTTCTTTATGGAAAGTAACCATGCCAGAGTGCTTAATAAAATGTTTCTGGGGAAAACAAAACAAAACAAAACAAAACTATAAATCCATAATTTTATCAGGATTCTCTTTCTGAGAGAGAATTTTTGTTTTCTTCAGCCCCAAAGACAGGCTACATACCTGGTATTTTTCCATCACAGTTACTTTAGTGTATTTAATTCACTATATTGCATTTAACATGCTACATGAATACACAGACTAAAATTGCATTTTGCACATTAAGATAAGAGTCATTTTAAATGAAATTTGAATATTGGCAAATGATATATCATTTAAGAGCCAGACTAAATCATACGATTTTCATTCCCATGCTGTGCATATTAATGGGGTGGGGGTAAGTAGGATATTAATATAGTTAATGAATAATATTTTAATATTTTTAATGTTCACTTCTTTAAAATGGTCTATAAATTTCATCTTTATGAATAGACAGGAAATGCATTCTTCTAAGAGCTAAAAGACAGTAGCACCTAAGAACTTAGTTGGGTTTCTGTGAGAAATTGTCATTGTAGAATTGAGAAAATAACATTTGGGAATATTATCTACAATATGTCCATTTGTCCTTTTGTGATTCAGTTTAATACAACATCACTAAAAATCTCACTCATTCTTTAAGCCATTTGTGATTACAGCATGTCTTGAAAATAAAGTACATTGAATAAAAGTCCCAAACTTCAAAGAGATCAATTTCTTCACATAATCACTGAACCGATTAGTCCCTTGTTGAAAACACAGAGATACACTTTCCCTCACCCAAGAAGAGATACATTCCATCACTCCAGTATTCAATTGATTCAGAATCCAAGAATATAAGCATCTCTTCAGTTAGCAGGGTGGCTGATGTTCAGGCTTCTGGTTAATAGCCAGTATTTAACCTTGTCACCCACTTCCTCCTGTCCTCAGGCATGTTCTCTACCACAGTTGTACAAGGATTAAAATTTCTTTTATGCCATTTGTATCAGTTAGTACTGTTTTCATTATAAGTAACAGAAATGATATCATGTCTTAAAAAATGTGAGCTTATTTTTTTCACAGAATTTTCAAGGAATGTGGTTAGCCTTGGTTCAGTGTGTTGGAATATCATGAAGTCCAGTCTATTTTTCCCCTCTTCTCTCATTCATTACTAGCATGGTGTCCTTATGTATGTTGCCTTATGATCACTATGTGGCAAGAGCATCTTCAGACATTCTTATTATAGTTAAAAGAAGAAAGTCATATTTATAGAGAGGAGCAGGGAGCAGAGGGCAGGTGAAAGGACAAAAAAAAAAAAAAAATCTAGAAGTGACCCCTTCGCACTTCCTCTTTTGTCTCATTGGACAGAACTTGATCACATGAGTTACTCTAAATTATAAGAGAGGCTGAGAAAATATCTCTTTTTTCCCCCCCTGTAGTGAAAGGTAGGTAAGACCTAGGTCTGTTATAATTAGCTTATGAACTTAATAATCAAGAATATGTGGCTAGGGAGATAGCTCAATTGGTAGAGTGCTTGCCTTGCAAGCACAAGGCCCTGGGTTCGATCCCCAGCACCCCCCCAAAAAAAAAAAAATAAAAATATGTACCAGGGAAGTCACTGTATGCCATACAACCTCCTATGTTAGGCAAAATATTCTTAGATTGAAAATCTGTGCCATAAAACACCGTCTCAACAACTCTTCCAAAATCTTCATGTGCTCAGAGGGATAATCTTTTTCTTTGACATTATCCATCTATGAAAACTTCATTTCTTTGTTCAGTTAATATTGCTGAACAAAGTCTCCACTCTGGAAACCTAACTTTTTTCTAAGACCTTAATATATTCAACCCTGTCGTTTGCTGACCTTCAAAACACTCTCCTTGTCTTTTAAGAATTTCCATTACTTGCTTAGAATTTTATAACCCACATTCTGCCACTTACAAATCTGTTCAGAGGACTTGTCTAACATCAACCTAAATGTCTCCCATCTGCTTTGTCAGCATTTCCTGCATGTCTATCACACTCCATTATCCACTGGATGACCCCCAAGGACTCCCAGTTAGATCACTCCCTTCTTAGTGGCTTTCCAAAAACATTAAAACTGGAACCCTTTGTGTTTCTGCAAAACCTTTCTACTTTCCTCCTCTCCTGTGTCTTGAGTCCTCCTGAGTAATATCATTCTTTTTTTTCTCAATTCTATACCAACCACTAAACTAATTTTCACTCTTGGTTCCTGAGCACATTCTATTGTTTCCTTTTGACTCTCACCCCACATTGTTAGGAATGACAATATTTCAGCAGGAGGATGGATTTGTGGCTGTTAGAGGCCAACTTTCCTAGAGCACACTTCTGGAACATTTACATGTATTATTCTACTTGATCTTCAGAACCAGAGATAGTCCTTAAAAATCTTTTCCACCTCCTGGTTGAATGTCTTTATGAGACCTTGGGCAGGTCTGTGGCTTCAACTCGGCCCTTTACACAACCTGGTCTTGCAATTGCTGCTCATGTTCTGAGCTTTTTCTCTATCAAAATCCAGTTTCATGATTACAGAGGTTAACAACGCTGTTTACCATGAAAAAAGAAATCTATTCACTTTAGATTCCTACTGTGATCATCTTTACCTAGGATATTGCAGTAGCCATTTTCTTGGGCTTCTCTCCTTCAAAATTTTTTTCAGTCCAGTCCATCTCTACTATTTATTTCTTCTTGAAACACTGATCTAAACATGTTTTTAGTTACTCTAAATCTTTCCACTGGGTCCACTTTCCTATTATATTCATTCTCAACCTCTTTATGTTCACATTTAGGCACTTTTTGCAGGTAAACCCATTGCTTTCCCAACCTAGTCTTCCTCCTTTCTGCATGTATTTTGTTTGTGTCTAAACCATTCTCTTATCCTTTCATTCTCTTGCCCATGTCCCTAGTTCTTGATTTTCTTTAGTTTAAAAGGACAAGGACTTCAATATGCACATGATGAAATCTGTTCTTTTATTTAAGGCACAGATTAGATGCAACTTCTTCATTTTCCTTAAAGTAGTGCACACTGTTCTATGCCTTATCCCTCTTGACAGCTAATACCACTCATATGGTACTTTTCAAATACTTTCTTGGGAAGGAATTCTTGAAAGTATTCTTAACATGTGCATAATTGTGTTATCTTTTAAACTACTTAATAATAAGGAAATAAATGTACATTTTTAATTTACATGTAGCTTCTAGTCAATAAATACTGTTGAAAAAGTGTTAAACATTTAAAAATCTTTGATTAAAAATACCTTCACCTAATTAAGTTATTCAAACATAAGACCTCAAAGGTAAAATCAATAACTATGGGAGAGGTTACAAAGTTACCAGAAATAAAATATTAATAGCAAGATGAGATTAAAATCACAAGAAATACTAAGTACAATATTTGCCATACTGAAACTTTAAGCAGTAAGGGTAGTAAGTAGCAGTCACATAATCTTATCTCTCACTTTTTAGACAGTTTCTTTAAGCGATACACTTAGTTGGCTATGAAATTTTAGAAGTTAGCAAAAAAAAAAAAAAAAAAAAAAAGAAAATCTACTATCTATCCTGTTGAGTAACTCAAATACTTAATAACACTCAAATTGATATGATATTGCAAAAGAGCATGGACAGAATGGAGGCCAGGAGTAAAATATAGGCATTAACAGAAAATTATACCTTAAGAAATGAAATGTGTTTCCAAATGTATGATTTTTTTTTTATATCAGTGGTTTTCAAAGTGTGATTCTTGATGGAGTAGGAGCAGTATCAGCGGCATCTAAAAAAGAATTAGAAATGGCCCCTGACTAACTGAGTTAGCACAAGGGTGGGATACAGCATCCTGTGGGTTATCAATCCCTTCAGGCAATTGTGAGGCACACTGAAATTTAAAAACCATCAACTTAGATAAGCACTGAAGTGTCCTTCTGCTTGTTTACAAATTCACCTCAAAATCCTAAAACATAATATATAATCAGTAAATATTTAAGAAAAAAATTCAGTTTCATTTCCAGAGAAAATTTAATTTTTCTCAGCATGGTTTGGTAACCACTGACTTGATTGATGTTAATGAAATTGACTTGTTTATTTATTCAACTAATTAAGATGTATTCATTGAGCACCTTCCTCTGACACATTATATTTTGTACTTGCCCCATGCCCATCCCTAGTCTCATTAGTGAGCTTCCAGAGACCCAGTAGTGCACTGTTCTACTGATCACAGGTGTGGCACAGGAAGTGTATATGCTCTTGATGATTGTGGAACACATCAGTTCAAGATAATCACATATGAATAAGACAAATGTGTTTCCTGCCCCATGGAACTTACCTTCTAGTCAGTGAAACATAGCAAAAACAAATAGCATAAAAATTTCTCACTGAAAAGGAGTAACTGGTGCCTTAAAAGAAAACAGACAAACAGGCTTTAGATGTCTGGTCAGAGCAGGCCTCTCAAAGGAGTTGACATTTAAGCTCAGACCTGAAAGTGAAGAAACAGCCTGAAGAAGATCTGGAGGGAGGGAGAACTTTCTTGGCAGAGAGCGAAGGGGCCAAAGCTCTGAGCGGGGAGAAGACTTGGCGTGGCTGTAAGAAACTGTCAGTGAATCTGGGCTTAATTAGTGAGCGGGAGATTGGCAGAAGATAAAGTTCCAGAGTTAGTAAAGGGTCAGAAAACTCAGCCTTCTGAGCTGTGGCAAAGAGTTGGCTTGGAAAAAAAAAATGCATTCTCTGTTTTAGGATCAAATGAATCTACAAGGTGATAGAACATAATTCACGCTTCTTCAGATTGTGATTTTTCTTAAAGCCAGAGTAGTTGAGAGCAAAAGGGGGAAATCTAATTAATAGGCGATGAGACTTTAACACAGAGAAAGGTAATTTACTGTCAGTTTTGCATTATAATTCTTCAAGTGTTTTATTATTGGTCAATATATGTCTGACTAAAAGCTCGGTCCTCCCAGACCTTGGTATACTTGTAACCTTAGAAGAATGTCAACATTTTATGCATGAAAGTTCAAAATGCCAGCTTTTACCATCTGCTCCTTAAGACTGAGTATTGGACACCATGGAGACTTAGGATAAACCTGCCTAAAAATAGAGGATTATAAGGCAAAAACTACTATTGGTTGAAGATGCTATTCCCTTCTGTCTCCCAGACCTCAGAAAGACTATGTGTGTCATTATTAGAAGCTGGGGTTTCATGGGCATTGAAGATGTGCAGAGGCATAGAACATCTTTGTCAGTGATTCCTTTGGCTCTTAGCTAAGTTGCTACACTTGATGGTGGATGATTAAATACTGTCTTGAACTTGAAAGAGAAAAAAACCAAAACTTCCCACCTCACTTGGGTAATGACTTCATAATGGTATAGTGTTATTATTTTAAAAGATCCAGTTGCTTTTCTTTTTAAGTGTTAAGCAAAACTATTTCCTTGGAATGCCCACAGAAATAAAACCAGCATTTTTTTACTTGTCCATGACATGCTGGTTTTATTTCTGTGGGCATTCCAAGGAAATAGTTTTATATATATACATATATATGATATAAATGTATATATATGAATATATATATAAATGAAGATATAGATATATGCATAGATAGATAGATAGATGTATCATCAGTTTCATGCTTTAAATGGTTTTGTAAACTTGTGATTTTATTCCAGAAAATAGTCAATCACAGGCAGTATGATGCTCCCTTTCATTGTCAGGGCACAGGTGCCATGCTTTTGTTTGCTACATAATTAAATTACATAAGTGCAATAACATGCATTTGCACACTAGCTCCTTATTGCTAGTTTCCTTTGAACAAAATCTTATGTTATTTCTATACTTAAAAATACAATCCTTTGTGAGAGCATCACACATTGTCCTTAATTGTGTTCCTGTCTGCTTTTGAAAATAGCTTGATTTTCTGTTTCAATAGCATAGATGGATTTTTTCACTTTTTGGCTTTTAACAGAAAGCAATGGTTGAATGCATTAACTTAATACTGTGCAAAGCATCAGAGTTGCAGTACAACTCAGGGAATATTATTCTCAGGTTAAATTTTAAGGGGTTAAATAGTATTTGATAAATATGATTCAAGTTTTGTCAATTCTATATTTCCTGTTTCAATTTATGAAATAACAATATAAGAAATACACAAATTTTTATATTAGCATGTTGGCATTTCCATATCTGAATCTTCTTTAGAAGTTTTCAAAGAAAGAATGACTCATTTGCTATTGAGAAAAGACAAAGTAAGTCTCCTGGCAGTTTCTTGACTTTGAGATAATGTTTTTTGATGTGCCTCATTAAAGGAATCAAATGCTTAGTTTTGTTACTAAGGTGTAACATAAATCAATTCATATAAATTAAATGGTGCCTGATTAAAATAATAATCCTAATAAAATAGGCATTGATAGTTTTTAAATATTCCATACTATTTTGATAATAAAAGAACAGTAATACACCTTGGTTTCTGCACGTCTAATCCCTTTTTAAGGGAAATTTCAAACCTTATAATTCAGCAAGATGATACTCACTATAATGGTATGTTATAGCTAAAACATCAAACAAGTAATATGATTTCATCCATTAGCTGTTAATTTGAAAGAAAATATAACTCAGCAATGTAAAAAGCAAGAGGTCAATTTTTATTATCTGTTGATTAGTACAATGTAGATTTTTTTTTTTGGTTTCAGAACTTCTTTAAAGGTTTTTCCATAACTGTGAGATATCATGTCAACTCTAATGAAATCAGCATTATTTAAAAATTATGTTGATTAATCATGTCAGCATAATTGAATGTTTGCAAATATGATAATGTATGGATATATTCTTCATATACTCTGGTGATGTGAGTAAAAGAAGAGGGACCCAATAGCATTCAAATAATATGTAAAGTGTCTAATGATGTAAAACTATATTAAAATATCTTCAGAATAACTGTTAGACTCTGTACATAGTTGGTTTACTTTACATCTAATTATTTTCTATTCAGTAATTTCATTTCAGTTACATGGTAAGTATTTAACAACATAGAAAATGAATATTTCAAGTTTTAAGCACTATGAAAATGAATTAGCTCTAAATTACACACTCATTTATTTATTTTCACCCCATACCATTTTTAAAAATTTCCTCATCAGCTTATACTATATACTCACTTAACAAAATTAGCAAATTAGATGAGGGAAACCAGTGGAAAAAATATAAGTAGATGAAAGTTCACTAATCCAAAAATTAATATTTGTACCAAATAGGATTATTACCTCAAGATAGCAGCAGCTAAAATTATCCTTTGAACAAAAGATAACTTTTCATTCATTTGGAACGTATTCTATTGGCATGGATTTCTAATTTGTATTAGAAACATTTAGTTAGTTAACAATTTATATTAATGTGTGCACAAACCATTGCTGTTTTAAAAATCACATTTATGTTATACACCTAGCATTGTATCCCAATATTTAAATATATTTCATTTGGAACTTCATGTTTCACTTTATACCAAGAAGGCAAATAATTTTCTGATTTGCAAATTCATAGTTATTTTGCCCAATCAAACATCAAATATTTTCTGTTGTGTGTCTTGCAAGACTGATTTTTTAACCTGAAAACTCTTGATTTATATGACTCATATTCAGCAATATGAGATCAATATGGGAAAAGCCAAGAAGTGACCAATCATAACAGCTCAACCTTTCCTTCTTTACACCTGTACAAAATATAGTCCCCACTGATCTCCCTTTTGACTATTATTTGACAAAGAAGCTTCAATAAGTAACGTCTTCTTATTAATTCCTTTTCCCACTTTCCCCCTGTCCAGATACTAAATAGTATCCTAGTAGGCATGTGAATTATGTAAAGATTTACCTGGATTCAGCCCAAATTGTTTCTGTGACCAGAACTTTACCATTACAAAACAATTCACCTTCCCTTGAAAGCATGTCTTGCCATGAGACACCTGTACGCATATTGACTAACCTAACTCCAACTCTATTCATATTTAGGGTTTTTTTGTTTGTTTGTTTTCTTTTTGTTTTCATTTACATTTCACATTTCCTTATTTGGATTTTCTGGGGAAAACCTAGATTAAAAAATAGACTAAAATGAAAGTATATTTTAGTTTTCAATTTAGAATTTTTAAGATTTTTATTTGTTCTTGTTCATTATACATGACAATAGAGTATATTTTGACATACATATACAAACACGAAACTTGTCTTTTTTTTATTTTTTTTTATTTTATTTTATTTTTTATGAAGCTTGTCTTGTTCTAATTAGGATCATGGTCTTGTGGATGTACATGATGTGGAGATTCACCATGTATTCATATATGTATATAGCAAAGTTATGTTAGATTCATTCCACATTCTTTCCTATTTCTAACCACCCTTCCTTCCCTCCTGCAATTTCAATCACAAGTTGTTATTCATCAGTATTTGAATGAAATAATCTGTATTTTGTCTTTGTCACAAGTACTAATGAAATAAACCTGAAAAAATAATCCCTTTCCCAAAAGAAATACTTTGTGTTCCCTTTTACTTTTATATTTTTCTTTGATTTTCTTTCTTTCTTTAGTAGTAATGTTATAGATACTATTTACTGGGCCTGGAAACTCACAATGTCTCCCTAAATGAGAACTGATATTTTTACTTTATCAGTGCATAAACAGGAGCTCAGAAAGGTTCAGCAACTTTGCAAAATATACTACAGCTGTTAAGTGATAGAGACAGTTTGTAAATATTGCTTTATCTAAAATAAAAGCTGGAATTATTTTTCCTTTATAGTACACACATTGAGTTAATTAAAGGTAACCAATTTATTACAACCAAATACATAAAATCACATAACTATCTGAGTTTTAGGATGTTTCAAATCTGTTTCAGGATTATTCCTGTGAATTCCCCAAAATAGTATTTATGAATAATTGATCTTTTCTTTGTTCTTCCTGTTCCCCCAATATGTTATGTAGTCAAAATATTCTTTTTCTAAAAGATTTCTTCTTATTTACAAATCAAGACGGGTTGGTGTTTTGTTGTTGTTGCTTGCTTGCTTGTTAGCTGAAAATCGTTGCTAATTTCTCCATCTCAGAAAACTGAAAAAGTAGCACTCTGGCCTTTGCCAGTAATGACATTAACATTGACTCGACTCACTTCTCTTTCCACCTAAAATGTTAGGAAAACCATCTGTGAAGGAGCAGTGCTGAGCATGACATTCATTAGAATGCAATTGACATTTTCGCTGAAAATAAAACTTTCTAAAATATATCAGCAATTTTCTGATAAGAGTACATATAAAGGCTTGAAGCATTTTTATTGTTAGTTTAAGGAGAAGTGTGCTATCTGGGATTGTTGGGGAGTCATGATCTAGACAGCCACATCAGATTGCTATTTTAACAGAATTAACAGGTCTCAAGGCTCTTAGAACTGGAAGAGAATCAAGAGGAGAAACAGGCTTCATTAATATAACTTCTCCTAATACTGCTTACAGAGAGAGTCTATTTTCCACAATCAAAGTTATAGCACATGATTTCTGTTGTATTATCCGATAAGTAGAATTTTAAAGGGTATAATTATAATAACTTCACACATCATGGGATAGATGGAATTGAAAAATACCAAATAATACTCTCCTAATCTAAGATGCTTTATATCATTTCATTTGCATGCCATAAATATTGTTTCCTGAGAAGTGGTTTTAGAGCTGGCTGCTTTACTTCCTCAGTTTTTACATCTTTTATAGTAGCCAGCCCCATACATACACATTAACCTGTCCTACGAATCAGCTTAAAATATCTTTCCTCATTTTAGCTAGTATAACATGGATCAAAATAGAGACATTTAAAGCATTGACTTAATATTGAAATTTTGCTAGAGTGCTTTCCGAGTCAGTAATTGCAACCTCTCCCTGAAGTATATGGTATTATATTGATCCCAGATTCATCACTCACACTAGTCAACCACTTGACTCTATTGACAATGGCAGTGGAATGTGCAGCAGGTAGGAAGCACTAGAGTACTTACGGTTTCCCTCTGGTTTCACACTTAGCATTTGCTAATTTGATACTGCTGAAACGACTGCTGAAAATCAGGAGTGGGGAAGAGAGAAGAGTTGGGAGAATGGTAGTATGAAGAGATTTTTCTGTGACAGTTTTTTTTTTTTTCTTTGTAATTTGTTATCACCTCAGCCATATTGAAATAAAATGTTTCAAATTATTTCCTCTATACTTATACAAATTAATGAACAGAGTTATACTTCTGGGCTGTTCCCGTTTGGGGAGTAACAGTTGAGAACAAAATATCATGAAGAAATGCTGGAAAGATCTCAAATATAATTATGTGTATTATGTGTTCTCACCCTGCTCTCCTATTTCTGCTCTATCATTGTGAACAGCAGATAATCGTATGCCATCTCTGAATGATGTGCCTAACAGAATACCCCTATAAAACTTTTCAAATAGTTTTAATGTATATGCTATAGACCAAGTTCTCTTTGATCTCAAATTTTCTGAGTTACAGGGAGGTGCTAGGCCCCATTCCCTTGGACAGGAATTTGTTAAAAATAGTTGTGGCATTTATTTGTACATTTATTCAAAAAAGTTCTCTGTGCGTGTTTCATGTGTTTGCATATCCATTGAACCACACATGGGTGATACAAAGAGGAATAACATGGACTTCCCACCATAAAGGGATTTATCATCTAATGGGGTAGGGAGAGTTTCATACATAGGTAATGAGAGGATAACAGGATAGGTTCTCAGGATCAGAAAGATATATTTATAGTATATTATATTGCCATAAAATATAAAGCATCTTATCTGTGAATTGGGGAAAACTCCTCAGAAGGCCCTTATTTCATAGCATGAAACCTCACCTCATCAAACCACAGAGAACTGCAGTTGGTATTGCTAAATTTCCAAGATGACAAGCACCATATAAAGACAAAGTTATTAAAAGTTCATCTTTGAGAATCAGAGAAATTATAAGTGGACTTTTTAGAAGAGAATGAAATTCAGTAGAAATGACATCCTAATTAAAATAAGCAGTGATAATTTAAAAGATTTGTAGATTTCCTGAACTGTGATCCTTCTACCATTGTAAACAGACATTCAACCATTCTTATGCCGATAATAATGGCCTGTAAAGTCTTTCAGTACTCACTTTAAGATTCAACTGAAATTCCTGGCTGGTTTCTCTCAGAAAAGAAAGGGCTAAATATGAATTATGCCCAAACTAAAATCATATTTTGGCACTATTTATCATCCAGATGGATAACAGTAAGCAACTCTATTCAACAGGTTGACTAATTTATTTGTCTAGGGGTACATTTTGCAGATGATTTATCCTGGCAAACCCACTGGGAAGCAGTCTGCTCATGATTTTATATTCCATAAGAGTCATATTAAAGTCCTCTGATGCTAGGAGCAAATGACTGACAACTCAACCCCAGATTCTTCTAGGAAATGATACCTTTTTCTTCCCTTTCCCTTCCATCATTCCCATCCCCTCCACTCCCCTCTTTAACTCCCTTCCTTCCTTCCTTCCTTTCTTCCTTCCTTCCTTCCTTTCTGTAAAACTAGGATTTGACATTCAAGCACAGAGTCAATCCAAACCTATTTTGATAAACAAATTTATCCCTGACTGTGGGTCATCGTATAACTTCTTCCATTAAATACTTTTCCCTTTATTAAATGTTTAAGCAGTTTTGGAATTACATGGACTTGCATTTAAGAGCTGGTTGTGACTCATTAACAGAAAGAATTTATACTAACTTTTTAACCTCACTGAGACCAAATTTCCTTAATCCAAACCGAAAGACAATAATTTTTACCTCATAGGGATCTTGTGGAATTGAAATAACAATACTGAAATTGACTTACATGGCCCATAAGAGACACCTGGTTAATTTTATAACCTTTCTTTTGTCTTCATCTGCAAAATTTGGTACCTCATTTATTGGTTAAAGAGAACTATGTAATATATCACATTTTCCTTTTCACCTTGTCAGAAAGTAAAATTTGTGTTTTTGTATCTTACATTTTAAGAATTACAATTAATGTTACAGTCATCTACCCTATCACATTTCATTATTTAGCTTTTATTTTATGACTTGTAATAACTTGCTGTTTTCGGCTTCTTATTGGAAATACTGAAATATTTCAATATTAATAACAAATAAAAACAACTTCCAAGGGAGTCGGTTTCCATAAATACTTGCAATGAATGTAACCTCAGATATCTTCTAATTCTAAAAATATATGATTCTATTTTAAAACTTAATAGTTTACATTGAGAGTGATTATTGTAATATTTCAAGCACTGTAATATATATTCTCTTTGATGATAACTGAAAAATCAAGAGAATGAATGATCCCTAGGATTCCAAAATCATTTAATGCTTCATCACTTCAAGGAGTTTGCCATATGGTTATGAGAGAAGTCATGTAAAAATAAGAAAGTGAGCAATTCAAGTGTTAAGCAGTAATACAATGGATGCCATCATTATTTATCAAATGAATGTGACAGAGAATCCTTGCTAGGCCTTTAGTGCAAAGAATTCATCACATAAGAGAATATCCCTTTCCAAACTGTGCTGTATAAGGTACTCCATGAAAACATGAGAAAAGTTTTTGATATTGTGTGAATTAGAGGGATTTTTTTTTCATTTGTTACTGTGGGACTTTCCAGAACATTTAATCTAAATGGAATTTTTTCATGCTCATGTGAGCCTATAAATAATCTTTTTTTGAGTAGCATTTATTAATATCTCTTGAATCTAGCATGAAAAATGTTGATTAAAGAGAGCAATCAGAGATAAGATTAGAAAAGTAATCTGGGGACACACTGTGGAGACCCTTGAATGCTAGATTAAGTAACATATGCATATACCTGTCAATACTAGACATGAAGTAGCTGATAATGTGGGCTTTGGAGTTAAAGAGTTGGACTCCACCAAACTTCCTGGAGGCTGATTTCAAGAATGTTGCTTATTGGCCAACCCCTGTCTTAAAATCTCATTGTATATTTGTTTATTAGAAGTTCTATTGAAAAAACTGTGAAAATTAAATGAGTTAATAGATGCAAAACCGCTATGATCGAGCCTAGTCAAAGCAAACAACCTAAAACCATTAAAAGGCATTATTAATAGATAGTGATTAAACAATTTTCTGCAAAGAAATGTGTGTTCATTTTATTACTGTGACCAAAATACCTGACGAAAACAATATAGAGGAAGAAAAATTTATTTTAGGGTCTTGGTTTCAGAGGTTCAGTCTATGGTCAGTCAACTCCTTTGCTCTGGGCCAGAGGAGAGGCAGCACATCATGAAGAAGAGCAGGGCAGAGTAAAACTGCTCAATTTATGGCATCTGTAAAGCAGAGAGAGCAAGGAAGGAGCAAGGGACAAAAACGTAGACCCCCAAGGGCATACCCTTAATGACCTACTTCCTCTAGCCATGTTATCCAGTAATCCATTCAAATTATTAAATCATGAGATGGTAGTCCATCAAATGGCTTAATCCAATGATTAGGTTGCAGTTCTCCTAATCTAATCATTTCACTTCTGAATAAATTCCTGCATTGTCTTATGATCTTTTGGAGAACATCTCATGTCCAAACCATAACAAAATGTCATTATAAAAGAAAATTTTAGCAACGTTAATTTTTTATCAAAGAAGCAATCTTCAGTTTGAACTTTAGTTGTAGTTATATAAAGCAGGAAAAGCATGGGATTTCATATGGTAGAAATGTTACTTACAACAACAGGATAAATGGAAATAGTTTCTTAAACTTCTTAAAGGTATGGAATCTAAACCTCTATTGAAAAATTTGGGTGTGTAACTGCTTTCAAACAAGGTAATTTTATTTGATTAAATGGTAACTTGTAAATATTTCCCCCCAAAATACCTTGTGTGTATTATTTGAACGTGTGTGTGTGTGTGTGTGTGTGAGAGAGAGAGAGAGAGAGAATGAGTGTGTGTGTGTATTCTAAATAATGTTCAGGATACAGAAATTTTTACTATTTATTAACTCAACTGCTTCACTTTGAGGGTTTTATTTTGGCTGTTCACTCTGTCATTTCTGTGGCATTTGTAATACCTTTTGATTTAATTGGAAATTGGAACTGACTTTTTAATGAAATAAGTTTTCCAATAAGAGGATATTTTGAAAAAGTTAATTTTTGTAATCCTTGGCATGTGAGAGCTATTTTTTCCTCCAGTGTGTGACATTAGTTTGAATACATTAAAATAGACTGAATTTTATTAAATAGAAGATTTCAGTTTAGGAGAACATAATCACTAAAACAGTTATGAAAGTTAATCGTTTTTATTAGAAGATTTTTAACATTCAACACATTTATTTTCAGGCATATTTAATAGGAGGAATGTGAAAAATGTATATCTAGAACATAGACTAAAATGATAAAAATAGGAAGTAATGCCCAAATATTGTTATTAGAATAATTGATAGTAAATTATAAACTATATAATTAAGTTAGATTGTATCAAAGATATTTTATTCTGTGTAATAATCTATATTTTTTATAACATTAAAAGACATCTTACTTGGATCAATTTCATTTTAAGTACTCTAATTTAAATGGTAATTAAGGTCTCCTTCAGAACAACAACAACAAAAGATACAAAATTGGTATTGGAATTGTAAATAGTAATAGTAAACAGTAAATAGTAATAGTCAAATATATTTTGTTTTATATTTTGGTAGTATCACTGAAAATAGAGCTATATGAATAACATTGAAATGTTTCAGCTAACAAAGTTCTGAAACCAGTGTTTGCTGATGTAAATGCACTATATTTTAAACTGATTTTTAATGTTCATATTTTATATGATTTAAAAATATTTTTTCACATGTTATGCTGTTTCTTGAGTGATCCAATATGAATCAGTTCTGAAATATACTCAAGGTTTAACTAGAACAAATTCATTGCTTTTAGAAGTCTCGGGATGAAGGGCCCTCTTTGATGAAATGATCGGCATCACTTAAGTTGGCGTGAAATAGAATAAAATGGGACAAAGTTATTTATTCTTATTCAACAATAGGTACTTTTAGTAAATCATATTACTTAAAATGTAGGCAGGTAGGAAAAATGTCTTCAGTGAACAAATACTATTAACTAAAGCTGATTAAGCATGATATCTTCACAGTTCCATATAACAAGAGGAAAAGTAAAAAAAAAAAAAAAAAAAAGAAATAAAGGAAGGAAGACAGGACATAAAAGATAGAAATAACAGAAGAAAAAAGAAAATATGTAAAATATGTTTTATAAATAATTCTATCAAAAGGATGGAATATGTCACTTTTAATTTACATTATTCTCTCTTATGTCTTTGTCTCATGCATCTTCATGACAGAAATTTATCTGTATAAATTATTTTTTTGGTGTATCTCAGTCCAGTGATTCAATGTACTTTGTTATCTGTGACCTATTTACTGGACAACAGTAACCTGGAATGATCTCTTTAGGTTTCAATCACAGAAATATATAAACTGACCAAAGATATAAGAATTCAGCAAATTTCTCCTCTGACATCAAATATGTCCATGCAACTGAAATCTTAGGAAACAGCATGGCCTATTTGTGTAGCCTTCACCGGGTATCCCAAACTGAGAGCATTTATGGGAATTATTAAGTAGTTTTGCCTTTTGATTTTGACTGGAAAAGATGAGGAAGGAGAGAGGGGAAAACATTGGTGGAGTATCTTGCTTTCTCCCTAAGATGCCCCATAGATAATACCCCTTACCATCAGGCCACTTTATTCTCCGTTAGAGATAAGTTGAAGGGTAATTGTCCTAATTTGGTCAAGTGTGTACAATTAGAAAAATTATCTTAATTATTTTCCCTCTTAAGTTTTTCTTTTGTTTTTTTCTACCTATCAAGTTGCATCATTTTGATCTCCCTACATTATTAATGATGAGTGGTCTGGACATGCACATTGGTGTACTAGAATGAATAAATTCTCTGCTTGGTGGTGACCTCAAGTTTAGCATTCATCCAGACAAGACATACTTGTTATGCCTGGACTCTTCGAACTTAAAGCTTGTAAAAACTTTATTAACACTTTGTAAGAGCACTAAAACATTGATAAATTAGGAAGAAAATACAAAATCTTTCAAGTATTCTGAATAACATAATATTCCCATTTCCCCTTTATGCTTCCACCTCAAATAATTGCAAGATAAATACAAAGTATAAATATATATATATATATATATTCATTCCCTCCCAATGGCCCCCAAAAGTCTGAACATGTTCCAGTATTAAGTTAAAAGTAATATAAGTAATATAAAATATTGTCTAAATCAGATATGGCTGAGAATCAAGACATAATTCATCCTCAAGCAAATTACTCTATAGCTATGAGACTATGGAATCAAACAAGTTATATATTTCCAAAATACAGTGGTGGAACACATATAGGGTAGATATTCCCATTTCAAAAATGGAAACAGGAAAAAAGGGAAAAAATAATAGTTCTCATGTAAATCTGAAATCCAGCAGGACCAACCTTGAATCTTAAGGTTTAAGAGTGATCTTCTCTGACTCTATGTCCTGCCTTCCAAATACACTAGTGCATGTATTGGGTCCCTTAGACTTCAGGCATTCCTGTTTCTGTGAAATCATTGGAAAGAGCTCATGCTTCACTTCTATGCCCTGAACCACAGTCTGCAGATTTCCTAGCTGGCAAGTGGATGTCAATTAATTTACTAGTTTGAGGTCTCATGGGTGGCCCCGCCCCTATGATTCCACTAAGCTTTTTCCTAGTAAGGATTCACTGTTGAGGTTCTGACCCTTCAGCAAGTCTCTGCCTGGGCCCTGAGATTTTTTTTTTTTTTTTTTTTTTTTTTTTTTTTTTTTTGATATCTAAGCAGCACTATGAACACTGACAAGACTTATTGCTAGTACCCTCTGGGTAAACCCTGAAGTTGTAGAGGTGCTCTGAGACTCTTGTTTTATACCATTCTTCCTACGCCAGACCCGTGATGATGGGAGAAGCAGTCCCCAGAGATCTCCAAAATGCCTTCATGGTCATTCTCCTATTGTCTTGATAAATAATATCTGATTTCCTTCTGTCCATACTAATCTCAAATGGTGGCTTGGCCACATCTTTGGTTTTCTCTCCTGAGTCCAAGTTGGGTTTTTTTTTTTTTTAATTTATTTGTTTGTGTGTTAGTTGTTGTTCTTATTACATGCAGGCTGAGAATATCCCAAATCTTTACACTGTGCTTCTTTTGATTATGAATTCCATCTTTAGACCTTTGCTTTTTTCTTCTTTCATTTTGCTGTAGGAAAGCAAGAGATACTACACAACACCCTGAACATTTTGATGCTTAAGCTTTCTTCTTACCAAATATCCCAGTTCATTGCTCCTAAAATCTGCCTTCCATAAAGTCCTACGAAATGGGACATGGTTCAGCCAAGTTCTTAATCAATTTATAACAAAAATGACCTTTCCTTTGACTTCTTGTTCCTTGTTCCTCATTTCTGTCTGAGAATGTATCAGAATGGCCTTCACTATTCATATTTCTGCTAACTATTCTATTCATGGGCACTTAAGCAATCTCTAAAAAGAATGAGACTTTCTCTGTAGCTTTGCCTTCTGAACACTCATGAGAATAACCCTTAATGATCTTTTTTGATACACAGGATTATTCCAGCATTCACTCTCTACCCATTCCCCAGTTCTAAAGACACATTTTTAGGTGTGTGTTATAGCAACACTGTACTTCTCTGGCAACAATTTCTACCTTAGTCTATAAGAAAACACCACAGACTTGGTAGATTATAAAGGACAGACATTTGTTTCTCACAGTGAAAGAGAGCAGAAAGTTCAAGATCAAGGTGCCAGCATCTGGTGAGGACCCTCTTGCTGTGTTTTCACTTGGTGGAAGGAAGAAGGCAGTCTGAGAAATATCCATAGTCAAGCACTTGTATAAGGGCACCTAACCCCATTCCTCATCACTTCTGGGAGGTCCCCTCCTCTTAATACCATCACATTGGCACCTTTGGAAGGGTCAAATTCAGATCATAGCACGGCATTATGATCTTTTCTAGGAATCAGAGAAAAATTCATTTTTTTCTGAGCGGAATAGCCATTTCTAGCAAATAAGGCTGACAAGATCTCTTTACGAAAAAAAATAGTCATCTTAGGCATCCTTAGAACTGCCCTATATGCTTTAGAAATACTTAAAGCATGCATGACTTGAGAGGGATTTTAAACTTGGTATCAGATTCTCTGTTGTGTTTCAATCTCCCATTGAATCAATTCATACCAGTGACGATCAACTGGTGACTTTAGGGGAGTTTCAGATACCCCATTATGATAGGGCCTACTTGGAAAGTTGCCCTGAGATTTGATGGAGTTCTGCCTTTGTTCCTGGTACTCAAGGCATCCATTGCATGAAATTTCTTTTGTGTCAATTGCCTCTTGTTTTCTAGCATGGTAGTAGAGGGTATTGTTCTAAAGCAAAAATTTCTGGCTCTGATTCCTTTTGCCTCTTTTGTGCTATGTCTATAAGTCACTCAACTTCTCTGTGTTTCAGTTTCATTATCTGTAAGGTAGTTACTGTGAGAAATAAGTGGGTTAGTGTTTTAAACAATTCTTAGCATATAGTAAACCCTAAGTTGAGGTCAGATCATTATTATGACTATGAAAGTCAGTGGGTCATGCCTGGGAGTGTAGCATTAAGACAGTATTTCTTCCATATTTATAAATGTCTCCACAAAACATGTTATTTTCTGGTTAATGACAACAGTTAGATATTCATAGATACAAGACCAAGATGATTGAAGTCTCTGGAAAGGCCCCATAAATAGCAACCATCTTCCCCATAAGACTCCCAAACAGTGTGAGAAATAAAAAATTGTGACAGATTGAGGCCAAAACATATTGATAACTAAAAGAAAGAGTCTGCCCCAGTGGAATGCTGAATTCTTCTCCCTGCAGGAGGATTGCTCCTCCTAAGAGGTAAGGAGCTCAGAGCATTATAAAGAGTTCATTCTTCCCAAATATGATGACATTACCTCCCCTGTGGTAGAGTAATGAGCAGAGGATAGTTAACATTGTTTTGTTTGTCAAAATGACTACAGATGGAAAGAAGAAAGGTTGGTCAGGAGTAGAAAAGAAGAAGCTCTCATTGACCAAGGGCTAAGCTATGGGAGAAAACTGCTTAATTTTCTGTCATAGTACTCACATTTTGTTGTTGTTGTTTTGTTGTTGTTTGTTTTTTTTTTTTTTTTTTTTTTTTTTTTTTTTTTTTTTGGTGAAGCAGGGTTTGTACTGAAGTCCTCACACATTAGGCAAGTTCTCTACCACTAAGCTACACTCTAGTGCTTGTCACACAATTATGAGTCCAGCTTCAAACTTCCCAGAAAGATATGTCTTCATTTTGATGAGTGTCAACAAAGGTGTTATTCACATTTTAGGTAAAATATTTAACATGGAGTCTTAAGTATAGCAAAACTCTAGGTCTCACAAGTCTATATAGAAATATATATCTTTAAATTATTATAGAGAGGATTGATTTTAGGGAATTTTGCAATGTACGTAGGTCCTCCCTCTATACATTTTTTCAGTTTTTACTCATGTTAATTTATTGTGGAAAATAAGTAGTAACTTAATCTTAGCTTATTTTTCTGCCCTTTTCCAGTCTTTTCAGGACTTTCATGTTCTGTCCCTTGCCCCTAAGTGCTCTGAGGATCTCAAATGTCTAGTCTCTCTTTGAAGATGAGTGTGCTTCACCTTCAGTACAAAGGAAGTACATATTGGTAGTAAGCTATAGTTCAAACATGGAGTGTTAGGTGCTAGGTTACACATAAAGAACAAAGTGTCTGATGTTCTTTCAGTAAAAATCATTCCCTCCCAAATCAATAGTAAGTCAATATCCTTGAAAGGTGGGTTGGTATTTGTACTATTGACTTGAATACTTTCATTTTTTTCTTCATAAATGAACAATATCTCTAAAGACTATGGATCTATATCTGACCACCAAGCTCCAATTGATAATATGGATATTGATTTTGTGAGCCCGCCTCATTAGTCTAAGAAGGAGGAATCAATGTCTTCAATTATTGTATGATAGGAAAAACATAGACAACAATAAATTTCTGTGAACAGAGGAGAAATTCTCTGGTAGCACTTCAAAATTATAGTGACTACATAAATATATGTACATGTACTATAACATGAAGGTCAATTACAAAAATGTGGATGAACTTTGTCATCAATTATAAACCTAACTCTACCAAATAATGGAGTATTAAACCTTGTGGTTGTCCTCAGATATATTACTTCAAATGACTTTTTTTTTTTTTTGGTACTAGAGATTGAACTCAGGATCACTTGGCCATTGGACCATTGAGCCACACCCCCAACCCTATTTTGTATTTTACTTAGAGACAAGGTCTCACTGAGTTGTTTAGCACCTTGCTTTTGCTGAAGCTGGTTTTGAACTTGTGATCCTCCTGCCTCAGCATCCCAAACTGCTGGGATTATAGGCATATGCCACCACACCCGGCCTCAAACAACTTTTTTTTTTTTTTTATACATTAGTTGTCAACATATCTTTATTTTATTTGTTCAAATTTTTATTTTTTTATGTGGTGCTAAGGATGGAACCCAGTACCTCACACATGCCAGGAAAGTGCTCTACCACTGAGCTACCACCCTGGCCCCATAACTTCTTAATTATTTATTTATTTATTTTTCTTTTTATGGTGCTGGGGATTTGAACCCAGGGTCTTGTGTCTGCAAGGCAAGCACTCTACCAACTGAGCTATATCCCCAGTTCCCCATAACTTCTTAATATTCTGGTTTCTCCTCCCAATTATACGTGCATTGATGCTGTATGCATTTATTATCATATCCATTGGTAGAAATTCTGAAATTTAGGGTAAACATCTCATGCTTTGGTTTCCCTAGCATATATCTGTAGATGTTCGGAGACGGGAGTCTGCTGAGGGTGAGGACGTACAGTGTCTACCTAGTGTACTAAGACATTGGAGATCAGGCTCTGAAGGCACAGATCTAATTTTACTTAGGATTGTACAGGACATATATAGGAACATTATCCAATCAGGTTAACACACTTGTTAAAGCACAACAGAATCAGCCTATAGGTGAGCTGTACATCAAGGTAATGTAAACAAACCAAGTATGCCTAAGTAATTCTGCCCAGCAACAGGTCTGAGACAAAGGACTTGGGGGGATGGCAAGTTCCTGCACACAGCATGAGGCAAGGCAGTGCTGGCAAGCTCACATCACAGCTCGCTGGGATGCTTGATAAGCGAGGCCTTCCCTCAGCTTCTAACTCAGCCTCAGCAACAGCAAAGACCTTCATTCCGTGGTCAGTCTTTACCATTACCTCAGTTTCTCTGCCCAGACTGTTTGGCTTACTTAGACCATGGTGTCAGCGACTGCTGTCAGATAAGCCTGAGGAATGTTCCCTGTATACATCTTAGTTGGTTGTGGCTGTTTATAATCATGATATCTCAGGGGAAGATGGGAAGAATTAATAATTACAGGGCATCACCAGATTATGAGAAATACTAAAATACAATGAGTTGTTATTATTTTTGAGGTTCTGAGCAAAGTTCTTGGGTGCTCATTTAATCATCACAACAGCCTAATGCTGTCCTAGTCTTGGAACTCTGATGTTCAGTAATTAAACAAGCTACATAACAAGTAAGTGACATGCTGATGTTCAGTCTCAGGAATTTTCCCCTAGCTGTCTCTTCCACTTGCTATGTTCTTCATTTTTCCCTTTGACTTACCTGTTGTTAAGATCTCTTCCCACATACCACCATCTCACTGAGGCCTGCCTCATTACCCAATTTAGAAGAGTAGCACTTCTTTCTACTCTATTTCCTTGAATTTTATTTATTCATCTTGTGTTTATTACCATGTAAGGTTTTACAGGATTTAATTATTTTTTTCTATTTTTTTTCCTCCAAATAGAATATAGGAGGGTATTGACTTTTACACTGATAAAAACAGTATACATTTAACAAATAATTGTTTCATGAATGAATTTAGACTGAATGAGCTGAGTCACTTCAACCTTGGAGTGGAACATTAGAAATGTTGAGCACATTGTTTGATGTAATCAGTTGAACAATGAAATCATGTATCAAATTCTATCAATGAGATTCCTTATTCCTTGTTTTCTTTTTTTAAATTGAATTATATGTATTCTTTCTCACTGTGACTGTGTCTATCAAATTGTTCAATCGTACAAATATCTAGAGAATATATTCAGACATAGTGGTGTCTTCTTAAGAGAACAAAGCAACCCTCCAAGGCATAGGAAGTTTGTGGATTTTGTACTGACTTCTCAGTTGTTTGAAGGAACACAGAAAAGCTTGACTGAATCTCAGTTAACATATTTAAACTGTTTTGTATTCTGACTTCCAGTGTAGACTGGAAACAAGTTAATGATTTGTGTTTCAAACACTGTAGGAAGTTGGTTCCCACAACATCTGCAGAGGCTCATTGCCTTGGGGAAGACATAAACTGAAACCATGTTGGTACCTCCACATAGCAAATGATTTTAGAAGCTTCCCATCCTTTTTTGATGTATAACATTAAACACACACCCACACACATACACACACATACACACACACACTTACACATGCACATACACAATAAAAGTAGTTGACTATATCAGGGGAAAGTGAACTTGCATTTCACCTTCTAGGCATAACTTAATGTGATATTTTTCACCTAGTGTGTTTGTGACAATAGAGAATCTAAAATAGTTTACTTTCTAACTAGTTAAAATACCTTTCCTACATAGATGCCCATAGCTAGAATAAAAGCTACACAACATTAGGAAGTATTTTCAAACCTTTATTTTACTGAAATAAAACTTCTTTAAAGATGTAGATGCAGAGCAGATAGATATATGTACACAAGGTAACATCAGAATGAAACTATGGGAAATACATCATTCTATACTGAGAATGATTATCCAGTGGGTTCTTAGCAAAAAGAAATATTATTCTAGTGTACATTTAGAAATTTGGAAGAGAGTCAATAGCATAGGAACTTAAACAAAAAGTCTTTTTAAATGAAAACATTACATATTTTTCATTTTTTTGGCCACTGTTTTAAAATTTAAAAGTTAATTTTTTCCTTCTTTTAATGATTTACCTAGTTTTTAAAAAACAAGCTTTTTAGAAAATATTTTCTTTACCACAATAGTAATTTGCCCTGTGGTTTAGAAAACAGCTAGTTAATTAAAGTCTTTGGGAACAATTATTGGTTACTTATATCAAATATTTATTATTGTAATATATTAGTCTTTATTTTAACAACTGTTAATCAGAAGTGAATACAATTAATGAATTAACTTCACAAATTCTGAGATTTGGGCAATATAGATAATATCTTCAAAGCATCAGTTAATGGTTGGTCAGTTTTTATATTTGGGTTTCTCTTATAATTTTATGAATTCACTTAATTGTATAGGATTGATGATTTCTGTTTCTTTAACATGATAAACACCATGAATTTTTAATATGTTTCACTTGTGATTTACAACATAAAGTGTGTTTTTTTTCTTCTTATTTGCCCATTTTTTCTCTGTTATTTTCTCCTTGTTGCTTGTATGTATTTTCCCAGTTGAATATTCAATTGTCAACTCCTTAAACATTTAACATGCACCCTCATGAAGATTGACAGTGAAGTGCATCTGGTATAATATTTCTACATAATTAAAATATATTTATAGATTATTTTAAGAAACGTATGACAATAAATACTAGCTTTATTATTGGAATAACCAAATGCTGGCAGAATCATCCAGTGATGCTCCATGGATTAACACTTTCAGAAACAACCTCTTATGTGGTCTTATAAGTCATTCTCAGTTCTGATTTGCCTGATGATCCACTCATCATTTTAAAAGCAAATTTTAAGAAATACTTAAATATTTCCTGACACTCATGCACATAATTAAGAATTATCTTAGTGTGGAGGGGACAAACATTGAGAGGTTGTTGCTGAGCAATATCTAGAATTTTTCCTATTAAATAAAATGTCTGAACAGTGCAGTGAGCCTGGAGACAAGACAATAGAACCTTAACTCAGGGGTGTGCATCAGGTAAGGAGTCCCAGTGGGTATGTGAGTGCTCTAGGGTGAAAATGTGGCCTTTCAAAATGAAATACAGACTGTTATAAGAGAAGGAAGAGAATAAACAACTGAATCAAAATGGCCTCATGGAGATTAGAGGGACTGCTGAACTAATTAATGCACTTGAAAATTATTAAAAACAGGAGCAGATGGGATATTTGGATCACAAAGACAAATGGCTGTAGGGTTGATGTAGAAAGAATAGGAGAAAGGTCAGGTTAGGGAATCTCTCTGGAAATAAGCTCAGGGAGGGAGTCTTTTGCACTGAGGTTCAGGTGACTTTGGGACTTTAATTTTATAATTAAATAGTAGACAAAAATGTGTGTGTGCGTGTGTGTGTGTGTGTGTGTGTGTGTGTGTGAGTGTGTGTGTTGTGTCCTAGATCAAAGCAGTTAACATAAAAGAATTTGGGTTTTGGCTGTTGGTGGGAGATAGGATAAGAGTGTTGTTGAAAGGGGTGGGTTTATGGTAAACCAGGAAACAAGGAATGGAAGAATCTACCTCCCAAGAATTGAGGCACATGGACAGCGACTATGAAATAATTGTAGAAATTCTTCATATGCAAATTTGGAGATCTTAGATTATATAAGCCAACCTAATCAACTCTATTGTAATTACACTAATGCCCTAGATAAGCTGAGATACACACTAAGAATGTGTTTCAAATGGATCGGTTATTGTCTGATCACATATGGCAGCCTGTAATACATATTGGTGTGGGGTAAAGGCCAAGTCATGTGAGATTAAAAAAAAAACTCATATCTCCATTTCATTGCACTGTGTCACCATCCTGTCCATGTAGTCATAATCACTCTGCAATACTCACTGATTTCTAGCTTTTCCAAAAGTGTGTCAATATATGCCCTCACCAGTTCATTTATTCCCAAATATGTACCCAGCCCCATTCCAACTTGCACATTTTGACATCTCTTTCATTTACTATGGGGGACACTTGAATTGAGCTGTTTCATTCTCAACCCTCCTCTGCTCCTGCCAGTCCAAATATTTTTTTTTAGTCTTTGCTCAAATTCCACCTCGTCTGTGAAGCTTTGTCATCTCCAATAAGCATTCTTATTCTGTCAATGCAAGTGTATGTATAACAAGCACCATGTTACTTCCAATTTATGCTGTCTGGTATCATTGTGTGTGATTCATGTGGGAATTATGTCTTCCTAACTAAAATGTACAATTTTGATGGAAGGGACTGAGTTTTAGAAATCTCTTACACTCTCCCTCCACTGTGCCTGCCACATCATAGCTTAAAACCTACGTTGAGCATACAAATTCAAATTCTTAGGTTTTTCCACATCTCGGTCTGAAACAAAGGATAAAACACTAAGATAAATGGTTTATTGTCTGATTTTCCCATAGTTTCCCTAGAGATCTTAATATGCTCTATTCTTTTAAATAAGGAGAATAACAGGAAGCATCTGTTCTTGTCTTGCCTCTCTGATCCTCCAACAGTACACTTAAACTGTCTGGAACTCAGTTCCCTCATCTGTAAAAGGAGGAAGTTGCCCTCCCCTTCTGTGATTCTATCATAGTAATTTATTCCTAGTTAGATTTTAAAAGGATTCAAGTCCTTGCTAGACCATAACACGTTTTTCTTCATTCATCTGTTTATCCCTATGTATTCATTGTATATCTCCCATATTCCATATGCTGTGCTAGCCTGAGTGGTGCTTAAGAGGCCAGACTCTCTAGTCCTCAAGGAAGGAATAGCAGATAAGTAAGAGACCACATACAGGATGGTGTGGAACAGTAGTGCTGAAGTGTGGTATTTGCTCCAGCAGCAACGGTGTCATCTAGGAACGTACTAGAAATGCATGTTCATGGGTCCTTCCAAGACCAACTGCCTTAGAGAGCCTGCGAGTGGACTCCGGCAGTCTCTGTGTTGAGACAGTCTCTGATGCACAGTGTGCTGTAATGAACTGACACACAACACTGATGTTAGACAAACCTATTCCTCTTCCTGGCAATCCAACATCAGAGAAGGAGACTTAAAATGAATCTAATTTCCCCCTTTGTGTCAAGTAGGAACATTTCGAGTTTTTTTTTTTTTTTCCCCTGATAATAAAACTGGATATTTCTGAAGCATGAGATACAATACCTGGCAAATATTTATACAATTTCTTGATAAAGTTCAAGAGTTTCTATTTCCTACTAAGTGTTCAGATATTAAAATTTCTTTTTATATCAAATAAAATCATAGTCTAGTATTATGGGAGCAGTGGTTTTTTTCCAGTTTGAACCTTTATTATGATAACAAATTGCTTCAAAACTGCAACTGGACTATTCCCTGATGGTATTAACTGCATGAATTAATCTAGGTATTATAAAGGGATTTAAACTATTTATTTCAAATAATGTATACAATGTAAACAGCCATGTAGACCATACAGGAATATCACTTTTTTATTGTTCCAAATTATTTAAAATTTTATTAATATATTAGTAGGTGCACATATATTAAGTGTGAAATTTAAAGAATTTTTGCAAATTAAGTTTACTTTATTTAATCAGCAGCACTCCAACCAAAACTCATTCACTATTCTTCCCTCTCCCCAAATCTCTACACCAAATATACCCACTATCCTGAGTTCTGTTGTCATAAATTAGCTTTGCCAATTCTAATATGATATAAATTGAATCATTCAGTGAGCACTTTTTGAGTTTTGCTCTGTTCATTCAATATTGCATTGGTGAGATTTATGTATGCATTTTACATGTAGCAATAATTAATTCATTCTTACCACTCTATATTCCAAATCATTTCAATGAAAAATAGAACGAAAATATATGGAGAATTTAGTCCAAGAATCATTCCACAAAAGAGATGGCCAAAGGGAGAATTACGAACATCTGAGCAAGTCCCCCCAAAATACGTGAATTTCTACTTTCATATTTCACTCTGAATGGACCGCTATGTTCTCCTACTCAGCCAAGACAGCATCTCTGTGATTCAATTAGTCTATTCTTTTTAACAGTTTCAAAAAAAACAGTACTCCAAATAAGCACAAATTCAATAAGTACAAGAGAGACTTAACTAATACCTCAGAGATTCCAACCTTTGAACACACCCCTGTCTAGTAAATCAAGCATTTTAAGTGAGATACTTGGAAATGGTTTCATAGCATGAGAAATGATTAACACCTTGGCAATAATAGTGAACCATTGGTTCTTGCCCTAATTTAACTTGTCCCTTAAAAATTTGATGTGTGACTACATGTTTGGAACCAGGATACGGTGATAGGAAAGGGAAGCCCTTTCCAAGAAACTGGTTCCAGGGCACAGAATTTAAATTTGCTCCTTTTACTCCCACATAGCCATGTGTTCTCTTTCTCTTGTGTTTCATTAAAAAGCCTTATAAATGATCATTACTGAAAAAGACATCTTGAGGCAAATTGCATAGAACATTTAAATACACTTTCTTCCTGTACCAACGTCCTAAGAATCAAATTTAGTAACACAACTTAACTTTTGTGATATCTGTAAGGTAAATTTGGATTGTAGCAGCAGTTCCTTTATGTTAACATTACTAGGTAATGTTATGCCATTGTAATTTAGATTTAATCAGATGCAGTTGCTTCAGTTCAGAGCCAAATGTTTTGCATTTGGGTTTTTCTGTTGTCATATCAAATGTTAGCTGATGTTCCAGACTTTCCATAGTTGCCAGGACAGAAATGTTTACAAATCAGCCTTATGGATGAGAATGATGTGTAACTTAGTTTAGTATGTATAATCAATGCATATTCTAAATTATATTATAATGTACCAGAAAAATAGCATTTGTTATTCAAAGTTATCTAGTACCTGGAGGAAAAATATATTTTTTACCTTGTAATTAAATATAGGAAGAATCAGCAGGAAAATTTTTATTTAGGCATATTCAATATGGTTTAAGTTATTTATAATTCCACATTATGCATCCCTGTAGGTTTAGAAAATAATATTTCTACATTTGTACATTTGCACTGTTGAAGAAAATCAAATTATAAATACATATCTTAATAATTCATTTGCATATTTTAATTCTCCAGAAAAACAACAGCAAGTCATATTTCTCAAATCTTAAAAAAATTAAATAACCTCAATAGACAAAACTAAAAAGCAAATGTATAAAACCATTGTTTGCTAAATGTAAAATAAACATGTACTTATTTATATCTATGTCCTGACATCAAACAAATGTGCTATCATGTTGACTTGACATCTGCCTTACCCCTGAATTAGCAATAACTATATTCAAGAAGGTGTAAAGGAAAAGGTGTAAAAGTACTTCATTCATATGAAATTTTCTCAAAATTATAATCATGAAGCCAAAGACATTCAATATCCTTATTGGAAAAATTTCTGATACTCTTTTGATTTCCGGTTGCCAATATTTTAATTATATACACATGCACACACACAAACTCACACACAGTTTTCTTGACCATTTATCAGTGTACATTTTTTCAATTAAAAAAAAAAAAACTTAAGTTGAACACTGTTTTTTCCTATTTACACCTAACTTTAAGTAGCTTATGCATTACTTAATTTCATTTAAAAACATATAATGATGTGTTTTTGCTTATGTAATTTTCAAAACATAACACTACTGAAATAATTTTTAGGAATGTCTAAGTAATAAAAAGATGAAAACTTAACAATATAATTCATCTTTCAGCTAAAATGTTCAGAACATATTTTTGGCATTTCATACATCAACATGGCAAAAATCTCATCAATGCCATTTTTTTCAGTTTATATATCTGGGGACTTTAATTCTGAATTCTTGTCATGGATTTCTAGTATCTAGCTTCTTTACTGGCCTCAGTTATATTCTATGGTATGATTTTGTCCTTGTCTTAGATTAAGAGGAAAAACTTGGAAATGTAAGAAAGGCACCAGAGGGAAAATTGATTACTCCATAAAAACTCTTAAGGTCTATGTGCTCTGTGCTCACAGGGAGTGGTCCACACAGTTAAGCTCACGACTAAATTCTCAGAGCTCTCTGAAGTATATCAAGCTGATGAACATTAAAAATAACTAAATGCCAAATGAATATTAGGTGTCAGGCATTTTTCTAAGCATGTACTTTAGACCACAAAGCTAACTGGTAGCAGAACTAATATTTAAATCCAACTTTTCCCCAACTTCTCTTGTTAAGAAGGACAGAAAGGATTATTTGGAATATCACTAACATTATACTCCACCCCAAAAAGAAAACATATGCATTTTATTTTTTATAACAGTTTTCACAAATAAAACGAGATACTTTGGACATTGTAGCCACCAAATGCCATCAAGATAAACTTGAAACTCTAGTATCTTCATCTGCCTTGTATCCTTCACAAGTAAAAGCTAAGTTTTAATTTGTCATTTATTTATTATTTGGTACTGGGGATTTAACCCAGGGGTGCTTTACCACTGAGCTACATCTCCAATCCTTTTTTATTTTTATTTTTAATCAGTTCTCACTAAATTGCTTAGAGCCTCACTAAATTGCTGAGGCTGGCCTCAAACTTCCAATTCTCCCATCTCAGCCTCCAGTGTCTCTGGGATTACAGACATGCACCATCATGCCTAGATTAAAAAAATAAATTTTAAAAGATCTTTGATGTAATTTAGTAATATCTGTGGCAGTGTTCTAGAATGACGTTTTGATGCTACTATTATAGATAGTTTGAATTTTAATATCAGGAAGAACATACTTCCTAATAAAATAACAAAATAAATTATGAACATCTCCTGTCACTGTAGGAGTGTGTGAGTGTACAAACATGAACATTGTTTGGAAAACGATTTGAAATACTCTATAAGAAGTTCCTGAATTCACAAAAGCTTCTGCTAGAAAGTGTGTATGTGGTTGGCAATATGAAAATTACAGAAAGTATCCCCTGTCTTGTTAAACAGTGAGGGGTGGAAGTCTGGAATTTATAGGACAAAAACTATAGAAGAATATGCTAAAATTTACAAATAGTATGTTGAGTATAATCACCATTATCAAAGTAGAGACTGATATTGGAATCACATTAGTTTCTGGCTAGTCATTGTGGTCCAGGATCATCTGGATGCTTCTGAAATGTAGATTCTCAGGTCCCAACAGACCTACTGAATGTGAATCTGCATTTTAAAAAATTTCCTCAAGTGATTTCTATGCAACAAATGTCCAAAGACTGCTTGTCCAGAGAACAGTAAAAATCTTAAATATATTGATGAATATTTAGGGAATAGTTTGATTCATGACTGTTTTTTTCCATAATGTGCTGCACTGATAACAGTGAAAGGAATTATTTCACTTTTATCATAAATTATACCCAGATAATTTAATAAGAGCTTTCCAGGTGGGTGGTCAATTAATGTCTCAAATGCAAAGAAAATAAAAAGATATTCAAATGAGAAGTTTATCTGCAGATTTTATTTTATATCCTGATAGTCAAGCAGCATGAAAACAGTGGCAAATAACCATGAGGAAGGCCAAATTCAAAACTAAAAGAAATCGAAAATCTGTGCTAATGTGATATTAGCAAATTCTGGTAAAGACAAAGGGGAATCAGGGTGTCCTAGACAGCATGGTAAACGAGACATAAACTTGACTTTGTACTTGACAAACAGGATCAGAAGTTAGGTTAAGTGTGTGACAGCTGAGAAGACAGTGTCTCTTAAATATCTATGAAAAGGATTTTGTTGAATTTTTAGCATGATAAATTAACAAAAATAAAGAATTTATTGGTTCATTATAATTTTTCAAGTACTGCTTATATTTCTATATGTTGATATAGATATGGATATGATCTAGATATAAATTTAGGTTCAAATATAAATAATATTCAGGTGTTTGTCAGAGCACAGGTGGTCTTTGGTTTTTACTTTCTATTTGACACAGCTTGTTCCAGAGTGCCTGTAAGTAGGTAAGTTTCTAAGCGTATTGTTTTAATACTTTTAGTTGTAGATGGACACAATATCTTTTTTTTTAATTTACTTTCGTGTGGTGCTGAGAATTGAACTCAGTACCTCACATGTCCTAGGCAAATGCCCTACCACTGAGCCACAACCCCAGTCCCCTAAGCATAATTTTTTTTTTTTACTGTGATATTGTACTCAGGGTCAATGTTACAGGAAAGAACTTAAGGTAAAAACAACATGTACTCTGTGTTTCTTTTTTTTGTTTTGCTTTGTTTTAAATAATTAAATGCCTTTGTTAAATACCAACATGAAGTATGAAAAAAGCATTATTTCAAAGTTATGGGTTATTAATAGCTCAAGTCATAGTGATAGATAAGATCTACGAATTTTGCTTACCATCTATCTGGTAATACAGTGTACCACAAATTATCATCATCATCATTACTTTTGTTCTTGCAAAAAAAATATCAATAGTAATAGTGAATACATGCTAAGACTTACTGATTTCAGTACTAGACTAAATACTTATAAGTTCTCATTTAACTTCACAACCAACCCATGGAGTAGAATCTATGAATAATATCAAAAAGTAGGACAAAGAATGAAGAACATTACCAGGCTTCAAGCCCACATCTCAGACATAAGGCATTATGCTCATTAAGTAGGTATGATTTCTTGACTGTACCAAAAAGTTTAAAAGAATTCATTGCAAATGAAATACTGAAAAAATTCAGGAATAATATGGCTCATAACCAAGTACCTCAAAATAATATTAGAGGTATGATAGTAACAGAAACAGAACTAATGCTTTTAACTGAACTGTGATTATTGTTTTGGTTCTAGCATAAACTGTTAATGATTCTTCCTAATCCTTGCTATTTTAGAAAAACAAGAATCCTCATTTCTCCTTTATTCTATCAGATTTTCTATATCATAATGAGAAACAGAGGTTAAGATCATGGTCCCTAGGCATTTTCTGAGGGAAAGAGGGAAATCTTTCCAATTCATAGGAGCTTATAAAAGAATCTGGTATATTCCCAAATTGAACAACCAAGCCCATTAAACTGAACATTTTACATAAGCTATGAAACTTTCCATTGTGATGGATTCTCATTATGTCCCAGCATGCAAACATTTCTTTTGTACTGTGCAAATAGCAGTAGTCTTAGAAATTTATGCATATAATGAATGGTAAAACTACAATAACAGGTCACTCACCTGCAAAGTGACTAAAAGTTATGTGTATTCTTTAAGGAGATATATTTAAAATTTCTGTCAAGTCAAATGTGTTGACGTTTTGTTCTCCAATATAATGGAATTCATTTTTGCAGCACTTTTAAAGGTACACAAGTGTAACTATAGCAACATAAGTAATCACTTTGTTTCCTAAAGCACATGCATTCCTGTAACTAGGCAGAGGCATATTTCTTGAGATATATTGTGCTATGCATCTGAAATAAGGAACTGGTTTTCAGTCTCAATTTCATTCTCCTTAAATTAGAATATAACTATCATATTTTAATATGGAAAATTTTGTCAAATTACCATAGTGCAGTGAAGGAATCTTCTATATTTGGATGTTTCTTCTTCCATTTTTTAATACTAAGTGAGCATATACTTGTATCTGTAAATAACTGAGTATATAAAGTCACAGAACAGCAGGTGAGGACTGCTGAGTCCCAGGAGTTAAGGCTTGGCTTTTTGTCATTTGATATCTTTGTTCAAATGGAAAATATTTTTCATAAACCAAAATTCAAAATAACATTAAAAACTGCTTTTGCGTATTGAAAAATAAAAGCAAAAGAATGCTGTGTGAAGAAAAGAATTTATAGCTTCAAGCAAGAACAAAGTCACAGAGATGTTGGAGAGAAAGCAATGCCAGGTAGCACCCTCATTCCGGCTCCTTCCGCCAGACACCCTTTAGAATGGAAGATGCATAATTTGGACTTTGGAGATATAGGAATGGAGTAGGTGGTATTTATGTGTTTTTGTGAATTTTTTCTTTCAAATTTAAAGTAAGATTCGGTACTCTAGTTGGTAACTAATTTTTAAAAGTGAGGTGGGATTATAAAGGATTTTGAATTAGTTGTAATTCAAATTTGAATGAGCTGATAAGCATACATGGACATTTTATTTATTCAGTGCTCCAAGGATTTTGTGTCTGCAATTTAAGTGTGTGTGATGAAGTACTTTTGTCCTCTGATTAACTTCATGATATGTGTGTGTGTGTGTGTGTGTGTCTGTGTGTGTGTGTGTATTTTTTTTTTTTTCCTTCTGACAACTGAGCCCAGGACCTCATGCAACTAGGCAAGTCTGTACTACTGAGCTACATTTCCAGCCTGCAAGGAAATTTTTGTCATGCATGGCAACAAAAATTCACTAGAAAATAATTTAACAAGGAAAGAAGATGAGAGAGAAAAAGAGAAGGAAAAAGAGGAAGGGTGGTAGAGAAAGAAAAAAGGAAGAAAGGAAAAAGAAAAAGTTTCAGGCCAGGGAAGACGGAGTCTTCCATACAAAAAATGAAACTACATACTGAAGGAAAAAAGAGAGAGGCTAGCTTTTATAGGAAATTCCTAAGTTTCACTGTGGTTCAGTTTTGCAAATCAGAGATGCAAGTCAACTCAATCCTGTTTGATGGATTTTATGGAAATGAGAGCTATAACCATGTCCATTCCTGATTGGTTGAAATGTACAAATGAATGTAGGTCATAGTTGCTTGAACAGGTCCAGGTAGCATAATGAGACTTTTGAGGGCCTTTTACCTTGGCAGTTGGGATGGAGACAATTTCAGGCAAGACCCTCAAAGATTAGCCTTTGACATTTCCAGAAACACAGAGAACATGTGTGACCTCAGCATCAACAAATAGTTACAGTCTCCATTCTGAATTTTAGGCAGTTAGCAGCTTGCTATACCTCTTGAAGACTCAGCTTTTCTTAAAGTTCACAAGTGTGAACATCTTTTGTTTAGGTTGTTGTTACTAATGAACTTGGTCTAATTTCTCTTATTCAAAAAAAAAAAAAAAACAGGAGAGAATTTTTTAAATTTAAAATGCCAATGATAATTACCAATATAATTATGATTGATTAAAAAATAGGCTAAATTATAAAGTTAAAGCAGAAAATGTAAAAAAAAAAACCACAAATCAAATTGAAGTTACCTCTCTGCTAAGTTCTGTGATTTTTTTTATTGCATATATTTGGCTTATTTCTTTAGTAACTCTTCCTATTATAAAGCCCAAGTTTTTTCTTGTCAAACTTTTGAAAATCTGGAAATGTGTGAAAATTATTGCTCATAAATCTACTCATAATTCTTAGATTATAACTGATACCATCTTATTAGGTTTAAGATAATTCTATATTAGTCATGGTGGCATACACCTATAACTACAACTACTAGGAAGGTTGAATTAGCAGAAGGATTGCAAGTTCAAGATCAGCCTGGGAAACTTAGACCTTGTCTCAAAATAAAATAATAAGGATAGGAGATATACCTCAATAGTAGAGTCCATACCTAGTATGCACAAGGCCCTGGCTTCACTCCCCAGTATCTCAAAAAAATTTATAAGAAGATAATAATTCTAAAACATGTCTAGCCTTATCCAATCTCAGAAAACCTACTACATCATCATACTTCATTTTCTGTTAGGGGTTCTATTGATAGAATCTTCTGAAAGTCCCACTAAGTATCATTCTCACTTATACTTTAAAGCAATTAACAATCCATGCTGGATATTCAAGCAGTTAAGATATATCAAAAAACAAAAATTACAACAAATTTCATTTAAGATGGTATTGATTTAAAAAAAAAAGTAATTTTTGTTGTAGTTGGACACAATACCCTTGTTTTATTCATCTCTATTTTTATATGGTGCTGAGAATCAAACCCAGTGCCTCATACATGCCAGGCAAGTGCTCTACCACTGAGCCACAACCCCAGACCTGGAATTCATTATTATTTGCAATTCTAGAATCATGCAATAATTTATTCTATAAAATAGAATGAGGTTTCTGGTAAGCTGAGCAGAGGAGTTCAGTTCTATAGGCAAAAAAAAAAAAGCTGAAGAAAGCAGAAAAGGGTAACCAAACTCAGATTAGTCATTTCAAAGCTACTTTCCTTGTGGAGGTAAAACAGGGAGCCTCCCGGTTATGTTGACTTGGTTGACTGAAATCTCCTGCTTTTAGGAAAACTGGCTTGTTTCAAAGTTTAAGTTTGTTTATATTGCACTTAGTGCAAGTGACTCGGTAATGCTTTGGTGTTACAGTATGAGAGGCTAGTGCAAGACAATGACCTCCAATAAATTTTATTTAACTGATGCTAAAACTCTCTCTTCTCTAGAAACTATTCTATATAACATCACCCTCATTTAAAAAAATATATATTTTTAGTTGTAGTTGTTGATGGTCTTTTTTATTTTATTTATTTTTGTTTTTATTTGATGTTGAGGATTAAACCCAGTGCCTCACACATGCTAGTCAAGTTCTCTACCACTGAGCTACAACCCCAGCTCCAATATCACACTCATTCTTACATCAAATTTTAGCAAATGTTTTTCTCCCTTCTATTCTCTTTGACTTCACTGTCTTTTATTCCACTCATTAACTTCCCTGGGAAAGAACCAATTTGATACGGATTTCTGGTCACCTTTCAGCCTACATAGTATCAGAAAACTTTATTATCTATCAGCCTTCCTTGTCTAGCACAGAATCATTAAAGAAATATAGATGTTTATATACTTCCAGGGTCTTTTTGTGATAGGGTCTTTCTTCTTACCTCTATCCTTTCACTAGCAACCACTTAAAATGTCTCTCCTCAACTGAGCTAAGCATCACAGTGTAAAATTTTTACACATTGGTTAAAACAAATTTGAAAAAAAATTATATTTTCACTGAGAGACCAAGTATTAGTCTTCCAAAACTTATTTAGCTACTTTTCTTATCACATTCATTTTGCAAAAAGATAAAGAAAATAGCTTGTGTTGGCTAGGAAAAGAAATGTATAAATATACACAAAAAGAGAATGAATAGTCTAACTGCTTTGCTGCTGAAAAACCTTATAAGATTGAATCCTCCTCATATTTTATAGTATTTCTTTCCAGGTGATTTCAATATTATATATAATATATATAAATTAAAATTATATAAAATTTTATATAAATATAATGTATATAGAGTATCTGAATATTATTTACTGCAAGGTAGATTTGAACCTGAGGCTTACATCTTCTAAAGTCCAAGAAAAAGATTTGTGGACTTTTGTGCTCAAATTGGGTGTGTAGAATTTTCTATAGGTCTAAGGAACCCAGCTGGTTTTCAACAGCTTAGAAAAGTGTAACAAAACACACATTCCCTCAGAAGGCACAAGTTTTGCTTACTTAGTGAGGACTTCATTTTTCCAATAACTGCACCTGCCTACCTTTTGTTAGAGGTGGTGAATATTGTAGGAGAAATAGAAAGTCTATGGTATTAAAACTCCTGTGTGTGTTTTCTACCTAAGCCTTGTTTTTATTATTTTACTGGATTTTTGTGCCTTAGGTTTCACTTATATCTCCACAAAAGGTGATGTCAAATAGAGACTGGGGTTTATGCAAGTGAAACTTAAAGTTTCAAGCAGGTAACTTATGAAAGTATATCCACTCCAGAAAAGAATATTGAACCTCAAAATTCCCTAATAATTTCACTACTGAAAGAAATTTGCTCTTGGCTTTCAGAGTTTATAGAACATAGCTGGAGATATCAATTTAGAGTGTCCATTATATATAAAACATTATCCTAGGTTTTTTCACACATTCACAAAATGAGACTGCACTCATTTTATGGCCATTACTATAAATTTTTTTCTAGATTTTGCTTTAGTTTTGAGCACTGTACTTATATACAATATTTCATTTATTCTAATGCTCATAGTACTATTTTGTGATAGACACCTTCATTATTCATACTTATAAAAAGAAGACTGTGAAAGGTGAAATAACTTCCAGTGTCATAGCTTGTTATATAAAGGTGTTCAGTAAAGTGTGTATAGCCATTTTGTCTGTGCTTTTAACCTGAATACCATTTTCTTGCCTTCAAGGTCTTAATCATTGGGTAGAAAGGGCAAGAGCAAAGAGAACAAACTGAAATATTCAACACAACAAATACCATAAGAAATGAGAATAGAAAATACTATGAAAACTCTGATGTGGCCTGTGAAAACTCTGATGTGGAGCTGTTAACTGGATCTGCAGTAGGAGAGGTTGCAGAATACTCTAGAGAAATAAAGCAATCTTTTGAGCCTGACTTTGAGGTATGAATAGAATTTTCATAGCTCAAAAACATTGCTCTTGGTAGTGACATTATTTGAAGATAGGAAGGAAGGAGAGTGAAGCTCAAACAGCATTGCAAACTGTGAAATTACCATGAACAAAGACTTAGGGGAGTACAAATTCTATATGGCTCCTTCCAGGAATGATTAAGTAGGCAGGTGAGGTTGAGGAGGAAGTTAGGGCCATGCAAATAGACTGTTGAATGCCTCCGGATGCACCAAATGCCAAGTCAGAGCATAAACAATGTCCTTTGAAAGGCTTTTCTGTGATTCATGTGATGTGTCTCAGTGATCACAGTGAAGATCATCAAAAGTAACTGACAAGGTTCTTACTTTTTGGAAACTCTTTTGCTTCCACTTTAGGGAATTCCCTGCTATACAAAAGAGCTCAGGCAGAAAAATTGAAAGAATGAGAATAGTTTTAAGACATAGGTAAAGTTAATCTCAAACAGGAGTCTGGCATTCCTAATACCAAAAAATAAAAATAAAAATAAAAAATATTAATCTTAATGATTATGTGTGATGTCAAATTGTTTTCTATTTTGAATTTTTACTCCAAAATTTTAGAACAGAAAACTCATTTCTTCTCACAGATATTACTTCCTCCACTTTCATACTGTTTTCTATAGCTAAAATTATGGCCCTGTGCTTAGGACTGGAGGAGAATACCAATCTTTTAAACTATTTTCTAAATATTAAACAAACAAAAGTGTGATTCATTTCACATGTTCATTTAGATTAAAAAATTGCATTCAAATATGAGAATAAAGATTACTTTCAAACAATCAATACCTATTCAAGAGCAGTTGAAGCAATATTAGATAATTTTTTATAAACATCAAACTTTTCAGAACTTTAAACCATGGCCTAATTGCAGTTAATCTTATAACTAGCCTTTAAGTGATCCTTATAATTTATTTTTGTGTGCATATTTTTATTGCTTTTTCACTTGCTGAAAGAGAATAAAAGTTGCATTATACAAAATGATAGAAATTTTTATAGTGTATTATTTGTTAAATATGGAAATATTAAATATAATAATCAGGGTTAAAATTTGGATATGAATTCTTTAGGTTTAAAGTTATATTCTTATCAACATTTTAAGTATATATTCATGAACAATGTTTAATGTTGTAAAAATCTTTTGTTGGTAAGACTCTAGTACGAATTATGTATTGATACATATTTTCTTTGAAAACAGAGTAAAATGACATGAGTTTATATATCACTTATTTATGAGTTTTTAAAATACTCTATATAAGCATAACATGCTGATCTTGAATTCATTATTACATTTGAAGTTCTGCAGATATACTCCTGATAATTTTTACCATTAAAAAATATTATCATTGGAAAGAAACACCATTACCATATTAGTACTTTAGGTATATTGATGTCCTTTAAGCAGTTTCCACCTCTGATTTTCTTTAGGAAAATATATTATGAATTATCTAGTAAATTGAAATTACAAGAAGTCAGGAAGCTAATGGAGGCAAATGCACAGATGTAGATTTAGAATCTTTCTTGGATGTGCTCAAGAAGAGTAACCTCAGACAATTATTCTTAAAGTCTGGTTCCTGCTTATCTCACTCTCTCAGGTCTTACTCATGTCAAAGAACAAAATTTTAACAAATTGGGTTTCAAAGATCTAATTGGCTTTTATTAGTGATTCATGAAACAGGCATCATGCAGGCTACAAAATAAGAACTCTGCTGCATGTGACAGAAGTCAGTTTGGGTAAGGCAACTTGAGCAGGGACAAAGAAACAGCTTAATAAATCACATTGGTCAACATCAGGTTACCTTCCTTGTATAGGTTAAAGCAGAGGGGACTTCCTTATGATGACTGCTCAGATTGACTGAGTCACTTTTGAATGGTTGCTATGAATAGGATCCTCTTTTAATTTGTTTTCTATAAAACTACCCTCTTTAGGGACTTGGTTAACTCCCTTTTGATTCTTGGAAGGTCACATCTGATAAGGAAACAGTTTACTTTCCCTTCTGTGATATAGGACCTTAGCATGAGTGACTCCATTGTGAGTTGGTCTGTTGAGGTTTAATGCAGGTGCTCAGTCCAAACATATAGGCTCCCATAGTTTTTATTTCACTCTCTTGTGCTCAATAGTTATCATGTACTTACTATCTTACTTGTGGTCCCCTGAAAGATTTGATAGATGAATTTTTACTCCATTATGCATATTCTCTGCAGAGCAATTACTACATATACAGTTCTGCTAGAATGTGTCTCCCTAACACTTAGTCTACTTAATTGGCTGAATGTCAGTCTCTCCCATCAGTCTGTGAGCCCCTCAAAGAGCTGGAGCTGTCTTATGTCCACATATTTGTGTCTCTGCCACTTTCTATAGAATCTTGCACATAGAGGTTGTAGGTAAGTATGCTGAAAAATATTAAACAAAACATAACATGAAAGAAATCATGAACTTCAGTTTGATAATGTCAGACCAATGATACTGGGTTTCCAAATGAATATGTTTGAGAATCATGGCAAAATTCCCAATATACATTAGCAAGGAGAAATATTTTTTAATGTGTTTTAAATTTTACCATGTAGGTGACTGGACGAGGAATGAGACCTGCTACATTTTTTCGTTGTTGTTGTTTTAAAACATTGTAAGGTAACTATTGCTGAGATGCTACTTGACTTTACTTAAATCACCTGTCTGAGCATAGCAACTGGATAGGTATGGTTTGATGGATTGGTTTATTATGGGTAAATTGAGCATGGAACAATCTAAATTGATCATTAAAGAGACAGAATCCTGAGCCATCCAGGCTGTTACTGTTTGAATTCAGTTCTACAGCTATGGTCAAAATAAGAGGAAAAAAAAAGATAGATTTTGCAAACATTTCAGAACCACATTTTCAGCACATCTTTGTTAGAAAATGGTACATAAAGACATTTTCATTGACCATATAAAAACCAAATGTGGCAACTGACAGCATGCATTATCCTTTAAAACATTTCAGACTATATTCCTTTTCCTTTTCATTTTGTGTTTGTCATAAATCTGTTGTCAGGAGGAATTTTGTTTCTGTTTTTATGTTAAACATTTCTTGTTATATGGTGAGCTCTTGCTCTGTACCCTTTACTCAGGAACTTTTCTACTTTTAGTCACATATCTCTTTTTACAAACTGTATTGCTGATATTTTCATTTTAGATTTACAGCTCAATCTCTCCTTCCAGGGTTATGTTTTGCTAAATGTAGCTCTGTTTTCATTGCTTGAACTACATCGAGACTGGTTTATTTTCTTTTGCTTTTTTTACTTAAACCAGATTAAATACATAATATTCATCTATGTGTGAAGTCTGTTTTCTATGTATTAATGTGAAAACTGAGTTGGTCCTTCCAGGGACCAGAGGCAATTAAGCTTTGGCAATAGTCCTTGATCTTCTGTGGTCTTATATGTATTGATAAGAGGAAAAGTTATGAATTACATATATCAAAGTTCTTTGTTCCTGTTTCAAAGTTAACATTATCTTATTGCTTTGCTTCATTGATAGAGCACTGTGTTTTTAATTTTAGAACATGAGAAAAGCATAATTGAATGAAATTTTAAAAAAGCATAGTTAAATAAAATTAAAAGTAATTGACACACTAACAGGGCTAACCACTGCTTCTATTTTTGATGATGATATTTTCAGTATTTCATATGAATGAATATTTTTCTCTGGTTTCTTTTGTTGGTTGATTTTGGATTATTCTGTATATTTAGTTTTTAACCTAGTTCTTTGGTTTAACTTCTACACATTTTTGATGACTGTCTAATATTGACATAATATAACGTAATATTACTTAACTGATTTCCTCCTTTTAAGCTGTTTTCAAATTTTTTCAATATTGTTAACATTACTTGGAAATGAACAGTCTTGTCATTAAATTTTGAATAATGCCAAGAATATATCCTTGAATTTACTATTTTTAGAATGGAATTTTACTGGGTATTCAGAAAAGATTTTCTCTATACACTCCAATACAGAATACATTTTTTTTTCATTTATGTATGTCTTATAAAGCTGACATAAGGAAGGTCCTTAAGATCTTCTGAAGAATATTGCACAAGATTAGAAGATACTGCAATTCAAAATGTCACTTAACCTGTTAGTGAGTACTACATACTTGAAACTACTAAAAGGACTATAAGCTGGGCATTCACATAACATCAGGCAAATAAACATGAAAAATCCATATAAAGGAGAATTTCCTTTTAATTCCCTTTCTGGCAATAGCCATAAAATACTAATATAAATGTTACTTATTTATGTACTTATTAAGACTGACAGCCTTGGCACCAGCTAATTATGGTCTGTAGTCACAGGACATGTTTTATGCATGTCTTCTGCATTTAGAAAACTGTGAAACAGGTTTTGCACCTTAATGAAGAGTAGCTCCGCATCCTGCCAGCTTCTCTGGTTTGGACGACATGGGATCGTTCTCACATGGTGGCTGTATAAATCACCAGCTCTTTCTCATGTCTTAGTATGCTGTGCTCAAGAAACTCTCAATGATCCTATCTTTTAATATCTTTAAAGGAAGCAATTCAGAGTTCTATAAATGTGGCATACAAGTGACAAAAATGAGATAATTTTCTTCCTATGAGGAAATGGGGGCAAATATATTTGTTGCTTATATGTAGTTATGTCAAAAGTATTAAAAATATATTGATATTGTGAAATGAAGTGTTCATTAGAAATTACAATAAGCTGTTGCCTTTCTTGCTCAATGTTATGATGGCTGGAAGGTCTAATTAATTCCTAGTTGCTGAGGCGCCATCAGCAGGATTGCTTCAGAGAGGATAAACCTCACTAAGGGAGGAGCTAAGACTCATTAGCTTTTAAACTGCTATTGAGACCTAAATCCTATTGAATAAGGGCATATTTATGATGAAGTGTAAAAATGTTTACCTTATGCCCATATTTAATTAGCCTAATAGTTTTTATATCAATGTTGTTTATTCCTTACACTTTGTAGGCAGAGAAATGGTCATAAAGCCTTATTCTTTCTTCATTACCTTTAATTGTTTTCACTTATGATAAAACAGGTCCCTTCCTTGAAAATGCCTTTGGCATTTGCATTTATTTAAACAGTCATTGACAGAGAACTTAATGACTAACAAAATATTCCAGTAAGTTATAACCTTTAAATCTGTTCATCTATATACCTGTCTTCTTAAAAATAAATCAAATAGGTTTCTTACAGCTCCTATTATAATTCTGTTTCTCCTTAAGGTTGATATTTTTATTTCTCCAACAAGTTATTTTTCATTATTAAAGCTGCACATTATGATAAACTTCATTTCCTTGCATAGTTGGTACAAAGAGCCAGCAGCCCATCTCTTTTGGCAGCACAACACCCATTTTAATAGAGTGCCATTTTCCATCTGGTCATGGGTATCAAAGGTTAATGGTGGAGATAATGCAGGGAGATAATATAGATAAGCAAGTTGGGCCAGTCCCTCTCAGTAGCAAGGGATGGTAGGTATGGAATACTTCCCTAGAAAGACATTTCATTTCAATTTCTTAAGCTTACTGCAGCGCAAATAAATATACGTTCATGTTTAATCTCTGTAGCAGTTGACATTTGCTAGGCTTTGCTTCCGTTCAATCAAAATTCCCAGGTTACCTTCACCTAAGCTTACTGATGTATCTTTGTTTTCTTTTAATTTACCTCAGACATCTTGAGCACTGTCCACATTCATGTCCAGCATTTCCAAGTCTAACCGCTTGCGGTAAAAATAGTCCTCATATTTCTATTTTCTTTAAAAAAGAAAATCCATTTATTGTCTTTGTTATTCCCTTTCACCCTCAGCATCCTTTATCTCTAGTAAACTTGAAAGGTTTTACTACTTCTTTAATATAATAATAGTTAAGAAACCTTTTTCAATATTACGTGAGAAATATTTTGTAAGATTGTGTACATTGTAAAACTCTAGATCTTAGTGTACATGTGGCTTTTTGAATTTTAAGGGAATCCTGTTAGCTTTGCCTAGGTTTAAATAGACATTTTTGTTATCTTTTTTTTTTTTAAATTAACTCATATTGTCTTCATTTACTCTGGAAGTTGACCATGCAAAATATTTTTTGAATTCCCTATATATTATATTCAGAGCTTACCTCTTTCTTTTGGTTTCCCTAATATATTTTCCTCCTTTCTACATAACCATTTTGTATACCCTACCTCCACCTGACAAATACTCCTAGTTCTACATTAACATGTACAGATCTCAAGAAACTTGAAAATATTTATGAAGAAAAAAATGGTATATTTCCAATTGTGCTTACATCTTATATACTATAGGATTCAAATATGAGTATTTCTCGAAAACAATTCATTCCCAACCTCCAAACCCTACTCCCAATCCAAACCCTGGAATCTTAGTGTCATGAGTCTATTGTGAAATAGTGCTGGCTCGGGATCAAGAAAAACACAGACTGAGAAGGGGAATCTCTGCAGATGATGTACTGACTGTCCCTCAGCTCAGACATGACTGCTCTTTGCATTTCTGAGGAAGGAGGGAAGGATGTTAAAATAAAACAAAAGAAACACAGAAGTCTTCAGTTCACTTATGACACTGTGAAAGTTTGGGAGAGTAATACAGTTTTGGTACCCATAATATGGAGAATTAAAAAAAAAAAAATGGGAAAAGCATCATTTTCTGATGAGTCTCACATTTTGGTGGCTCTAAATAGCATCTGACATTCAAGTGCTGATACCACTTCATTCTTGCAGCTCCAGCAGGGAGGGAGTCAGTACCTAGTGGGGAAGGCGACTACAGAAACTTTAGGACCTGAAGTGAAGTTGTCCTAAATGGTGATGGTCATTTCCTAGGACTTCCTTGATACATTATTACACACTTGTCAGCCCCAAACTTCAGAAATTTATCCATTCACAATTCCAGAGGACAGAATTTCACTATAAAGGTTTTGTCAGGATTCATTCCTTTGTGGGGCCTCCTAGCATCCCTCTATGATTTTCTCCTAGCTTCTAGGATTTGCCAACAGTCATAGGCAGTTCATCCATGCATTGGAGATGCACTCCAATCTCAGCCTTCATCAACACTTGACCTTCTCCTGTGTGTGTGTGTGTGTGTGTGTGTCCATTTTCCATAATTCCAGGCATTGGTTTAGGGGCCAGCTGACCCAATGTGAGTGAAATGCAATTGCATCTGGAAAGACCCTAATTCCAGGTTGTGTTCACAGATGTGTTAGGACTTTAGCATTTCTTTCTCACAGGGACCTGATTCACACCCAACAGCAGCAATATTGAAGAGTGTTTGAAAATCAGTAGAATCTCTGTGGCTAAAACTCCTGTGGGCATGGTTGGTACAAGGTAGCAACTGCAGAAGAAACAACAAGAAATTTGTTCTCATTCATTTTATTTTCAAACTTGGGTACTCAGAAAAGATTCTTATTAGGATTTGAGGGAGCTGATATGTAATGTCGAACCATGTATAACTGCTGTTTTACTGAGGTAAAAAATGTTTGGTATTTGAAATCTCATACTGTTCAACAGAATAGCACATACACTCAATCAGAAAAATTAGAGACTGAGAAAATGACCATTTTTATGACTCCCCCATATTGATATTTGTATTGCAATTAAATAAATCATTAAGCTATATGAGGTAAATAGTTACTTTTTAACCTGAAAAACACTTTAAATTATAACCCATGATGCAATGTCCTCTCATTAGATATTTTTAAGATTTATAAGCAAAGTTAAGTCACACATATTCAATAACCACTTCACAACTGATTCTATTAGGCAATATTCTTTTGCCTCTCTGAGTCAGGCTTGATGTGAATAGATACATTTTTATGCCTTATTTTTACTTCATAGTAAACAAGAGTAAACACAAGGTGAGTTGAAAGAATTTGAAATCCTATATAAGCCTGTGAATTAACTTCAAACCTTTTTAGTGATAGGCTAGATATCATTCTATTTATTTACCCTTAGGATTTGCATAGTTATATTTTTCTTCTCTCAACGTTTATCTAAATTGAGCAGCATCAAATTTATTTTTGATCGCTTTTCCAATTTTTCAAAGTAATTTATATTCTAATACTATTTTATAAGGTACTGGCTGGCCCAACTGCTATCCCCCTAGATTTGCATTGATATTGTTTTGGAATTTGTAATGTCATCTTATAGACTTGACTTGATTTGATTCAATTAATTTAATCTTAGATCTCACTACACGGCTGTTTCTAGAAACTTAAAATGTATCACCAAAAATATTTTCACATACTAACTTGGGTTTATTTGGGAGGATTCACTCATGAAAGAATCAGTGTATCTAAAATCTGTTTTTGAAAATTATTCCTTTGATGTCATTACTTTGTTTTATCAGTTTAGTGAACAAACCCTCATGCAAAATTCATTGAGAAGCAATTGACAAGATGGTAACTGAGTAAACTAAGAGTTACTCTGATATTCAGATTTGATTCTTGATTTTGATTGTGCATTCTTTTGAGACTTGTTTAAAACTTCCCAAATAGATGTGACCTAGAAAAGAAAGGTAAAGCAAACAAAAGAGACCTGGTACAAAAAGTCATGAATGAAATTCTTAAACTCTTTGAACATACATAAAAGTCCAACGTATTTTTAGCAAAAACAACAAAGTGTATCTTAAGTTTCTAATGAAAATTAAGGCTATAAATTACTCTTCAATATTTGGATGTTTCCCTTGGGGAAAAAAATCAGAAATGAACATGTTTTGTTTAGAAGCATGGTGATTATCTACTGTTTATTCTGTGCATTAAATACATTTATATCTTATTCCTCCTTCACTTGCATGTTCTGAAATTCATTACCAGGAGCAGGAGGATATGACATAGATGGATAATCATAAATATGAGAAGCTTGGTGATTCTGATCACAGACTGCTGTGGAAAAATGCACCCTTAGCCATAGTTCTCATTTTTATTTTATATCTGATGCTATATGCATGCTGAAAACCATGCATTTAATTTTTTTTCATTTTTAAAATTTTGTTTATCTATGTACCTTTTAAAGGAAATTTATTAGGCAGGGACAAAACTGATTTTTCTGATGGAAAAGTTAGAACAATATCCAAAGTTAAAGCCCGTTTGAGTTAAAGGGCTTATTTGTGCATTTCTTCTGAAACATTGGACAAGTAGACTACTTCTGACTATTTTTTTTTTTCCTGAGTTTGTACCTTCAGGTAAAGGGGCAGAGTAAAAGACAGTAAGTTTTGCTTATCTGCTATGTTTCTATATCGGTAGCTATATACCTGCATGTAATTTTCAAAGTACCGTTGGTGAAAGAAAGATTAAAGGGGAAATACTGAGACTAAATAACATATCTTTCATTCTCTAGGAAAAAATAATCACACTTATCAATTTGATAGCAATAAGAGGCAGTACCTTTGTAATATGAAAATGTCTACATGAACAACACAGAAAACCAAATTGCCTAATAAATTGTTACTACAAAGGAAACAACTATTACCATTGAGATGGAAGTACTTATGAGAGCTGTATATGGCTTTTCGGTCTGACAAAAAGCTATGGGGTTGCTAGAGTCTGATGTTGCCATACCATGAGGGACGAATTTTCCTGAAGAGTTTTTGCTCTAATAGTGTCAAGATGTTGTCTACAACGGTTATTCAATAAAAATGCAAATACTATATACATTATAAGCATGAAAGGTATCTTTTAAGTTATGAAATCGCATTGTTTTGATAGTCTCATACAAATACTGTTGTATTTGTAATGGACATTTGAATATTTTACATTTTATTTCCGAATGATTGCTGAATGATTTAAGAATTAAATTATGCTTTACTATCTTCATTATCGAATGTATGTTTTGAGAGGATGATTTCAACCAGGAAACAGTTCATCACACTCCTTTTCAAAAATTCTGTAATGCCTAGAGTACTGTTTCAGCAAAATAACTCTGTAACAACATTCTTGCTGAATGGGGAGTTGGTTAGGTTTGAAAACTGGATCTATCCTTTATTTGTTGAATGACCTTAGACAATGCACTTATCTTCTCTAGGTCTACTTTTACTTATCTCTGAAATAGAGTTTAATATTAAATTACTTTCAAGGGCTTTATGCAATTTGAACAAGATTATATAGGTTAGCATACAGTAGTCAATGAATAAATGTTACACAATGTCTTAGTTGTCTGGCAATCTAGTAAACAAGATTGTGGAAACCCTGAAGATGATTTTCTCTATTTTTTTATTTTACAGTTATCACTAATATACAGTTTAAATACAGAATACAGTTGATAGTAAAATTAACCAGAAGAATAAGAGGGGGCTCATTAGAAATTAATTCATTCTCCCATCTCACCAAATTATTGTCTCTCATTTGCTCACCACATTTGTAATTGATTAAATAGTTTTAGGAGCAATAATGTAGTTTAGCACAAACTTGGAAGTTTTAATACTTTGTGTAAACTTTATAAACAACATTTTGTCTAATAATAATAGTTAATAATATAAAGGAGACTTATTGTAGAAACTAATATTTTTTGTGTATGATATTAAAGTACTTACTTTACAGCATTTATTTATGAAAAATGTTTTCCAGAATATGTTCTGCTTTTAAAGTTTGCTTCCAAAATTCAGACTATCTTTTAGGTGTTTATTTTTTCATATAATGTTTTAACACTTTCCCAGCTTCTACTCCCTCTATAAAGTTCAAGGTAATTTCCCCAATGATTATCAAATATGCATCATTCCCTCTAGTTTTTCTTCAGTGTGTTCTTCCTTTCCCCATTTTCTCAACCTACAAAGATACGTCCATTTTCACAAACTTATTCAAATTTCAACTCTCCTAACAGTATGTAATCTTTCAGAACATTATCTCTTTGTCTCGTATGGCATCTTTTCATGAATCTTTATATCACCCATATGCCTGACACATTCCTATGCATACAGTAAGAAGGCAGTATATAAAATGATCTGCTTCTTAGTAGATAATGTGTTAAATACCCTATTGATAAATGTAGTGTATTGAATGTATATGGGATGGAGGAGAGGTGAAAATAAAAAGAGGCATTGCATCTGAGTGATAATTATTGATTCTACATTTCCAAAAGGGAATTATAGAAAAGCATGAATGTTCTTTTGTTTTCATAAGCAATTGAGATGACTTCCAACAATGTCCCAAATTAACATCGTGATAATCTTTAACTTTTTATAAGGTGTCATGAAATGTTTCATACTGCCTGTTTCTTAAGGAGAATAAAATGCAGATGAATTTTCTGTTCCTTCTTGTTTACATTTATAACTTCACTTTGAAAGAAAATATTTTGATTATCTTCACTGTACCTTATTTGAAAAAAGGCAGTTGCAATGCCATTTGGTTGGAAAACACAACAATTTCTTTAAGTTGTTGATTTGAGAGGTGACAAATATCTTTGTCACTTCTTGAAAATAAAGGTTGAAAATGGATATAATCCCTAAAAATGTAATAGTAAAGTCCCAGTCAGAAATTTAAGCTTGCTATCCAGATCTTATTATTTTATCTTTGAAATACACTGCCCAAAGGAAAGTGATCTAGCTTGTTAAATCTGTGACTGGATTACAAGCTTTTGTCTCACATGTACTCCAACATCCAAGCTAGTACCATGTAGTTTACTGCTGCTGATGCAACTAAAAACAACCTGCTTTTCCTTGTTGACTCCACCCCATCCCCCATTTACAGTCTGTCTTGTTTAACTAAATGCATTTTTATAAAGTGTACCAATGCCTTTTGGAAATTATGAAGCATAAATAAATAGATGAGCAGAGAGAGATAAATAAATAGCAGAGAAATAAACAGAAGATAGGCAAACCTAGATGGAAATGCCAATGCCTATAGCAGTTCATAAGATCTATCAGATAAAGTCATCCAGCAGTTGTGCTTACTATTGTAACCTACCTTAGAGTGAGAATTATTGGATTTATTGGTATATCTTTTATTTGTATATTTTACAGATCCTATATTATCAAGAACCTTTAAAAATATTAATGGCAATAACAAACCACCAATGCCAAAGGCATACCTTGTAAAATTTTCCTTGATTATAAATTTGAGTATTATCAATAATATTTGGACACCCAAGGAACTGTCCAGTTGTCTTTCAAGTTCCGTTTTGGTAGAGATGATTATCACTATAATGCCTTCAGATACTTTTGTTCCCATTTTCTTCTGTCAGCACCTACTTGAAGACAGCCCTTGAGAATAGCCCAAAGAAGCCAAGAATATATTTAAAATTGAAAAGAGTCTCATTTTTTGTTAAAAACATAAAAGCTGTCAGAACAAGTTCTATCAGCTTTCTTAAGGTAAATACAAAATAAATGTATACATGAGAGTAAAATTAAAATTTAATGTTTTTAACTGCATTTTTATATAATCTTCATGATAAAATTAGGTATATTTTGAATTTGTGTAGTAAGGAATAGTAGTAGTAATAGTAATAAAAATAATGATAATAATGACATGGTCTAGAAATTTAGGTAGGTAGATAAATGAATACATAGAATGAATATGTAGATAAATGTACACTCAAATATATAATGTATTCAAACTAATAAATATATTTAATCATATATCTTATCTCTATTTCCTCATATTAGTCATTATGGAAAGCATGTTCTATAAAATTCTAGTTACATTCAAATTATAAGCTTTTAATAAATATAATTTTCAATGTATTGTTAATGAGTTAAGATTATGAAAATACCATTAGTGATCACTGAGAAAATTGTAATTAAGAATGAAAGTCAGTTCACAGGTGTATTTTACTTATTTTTGCTGTATGTCTATGGGGATCAATAGCAACAAGGAAGCAGTGAGTTCCTAGGATCTCAGTTACACATAGTTTCTGCCATGCCTTTGCTTCATAGAGTTGCCAATCACAGAACTGACTGAAGAGTCATCAGATAGAAGTACAGGAAAATTTAGTCCTTTCTGGACTGTACTGATTTCTTTCCCTTTGCTCCACTTCTGGGATTCAAATCTAGTTGCTTTTGTCACCCTCTAATGACAAATCATTAATTGTTCTTCAGTAAGGATAGAAACAACTCTCAATTTCTTAATATGCCTCATATGTCCATGAAGATCTAGTTCTTTTTATACTGAAGTTATGCTTCTTGACCATCTCCTATCCATTGTGTATTACAGTCAAGCTAATTTACATTTTCACCCAACAAATGAATCACACTATCTCTTGCCTCTAGACTTTTACAAATGCTCTTTCCTCTGCTGGGAGTCATTTTCATTTCCATGAACACATGTTTTCTTCACCTATTACTTTCTCATCATTCAGGTCAATTTAGTAAAATTTCCTTCTACCATAAAGCATCATTTCCTAGAACATTCTTGTTCTCTTACCCTACTGTACATTAATGGATTTGGGAGAGTACTGGTCTGAATTTCCTAGAAGCATCCAAAGCATTAATTGTATTTGATTAATCCTTCAATTCCCAGTCCCAAGGAGATTGCCCTGAATATACCTGCACACTTAGTAAATACTTGTTGAATAAATGAAAACTACCACCTCCTCTGAAAAAATGCAGAATTATATACTTATGCATCTAGACAAATTTAGGTAGTATTCATTTAATCAATTAGTCATCATTTTATGAATAAATTTTACTTAGACATCTGCCAATCATTGGTTGGGGTTTGACCATCTTTTCTTACTTAATGGAAAGGGAAAATGGTAGACTATTATGCATAGGAATATCATAGGCATTTTAGGTTGCTTAGTCATTTTAGGGAAATTATATTCTATGTAGTATAAATTAATTTAATGTATGATTAGGTTCTCTGTAGTATGAGTTAATCTGATGTATGATTAGGTGATGATAATAAATACTGTAAAATATTACATTGTCTATATAAACCTCAAAATATTAATTTGCTATGTTTTCTCACAGCCTAAATGTGATATTTTATGCACCTATTGCTCTTGAAATATTAATGTACTTATAGAGAAAAAATGAAACACATGGTTCAGAGTGCTTCTTGATCTTATATTTAATGTTCAAAATCCTCAGATGCAGAATGGAATGTTTGTGCATATTTTACAGAATTTGATGTTTCAAGTAATTGTGAGCACTCTAGAGTATTCAGTTGCTCTAATTACTATAAGAGATCTTTGTCTTAGTTTAAGAGGCCAATTTTAGAAATTCATGGGAATGCTCTATAAAAAGCAAAACAGCAACAGGAAAAAATAGTTTAACAGGAATGAAGTATGACTAGAATTGTAGTTTTTGGAATAATACATTAGGTTTATAATTAATTATGGATGAAATGTCTGGTCCATATTTTTCCACATCATCTACCAGCACAGCATCCCTCATGCCAAAATTGATTATGGAAGTAGCACCTCTTCTGTCATAACTGTCTGGACCAAGAAGAATATGATACCTGCAGAACAGCAATTAGCATCAGAAATCAATCATTCTGAGCCTGTGTTTTCTAGGATTCATCTAGGGAAAAAAAATCCTCTAATTGACTCTAGTTATGGGGCACTGTGTATATGTGTGGGGGAGGGGGGCACACATACATGCACATGCAAGCTGATAAATATTTGTGCTTCGTTGAATGTAAAAACCAATTTTTTTCTGCTTGTGTCTGAAAGCAGAACAAATCAGTATAGTTAGACCCCTGTAAATAGAAGTTGGCATTCCCATGAATACAGCAAAAATCATTTAGGTTTGGAGAACTTTTTAAGGTTAACAGTTCACATTAGCTTATATGTATTTATTATCTGATTGCCTACTTACTACAAACTTACTGAGATTGCTTTTATTGTGTTCTTTAAATGTTATGTAGTTATACTTAAAAAATATACTTCATATTTTGTTTTACCCTCAAATAATAGAAATGTATTTGGTTAAACAAAACATCAAAAATAAAAAAGTTCCATAATTAATTATATATATCAGGATTTTTTGGATACTACTATAGTTAATATTTTCATTAATTTAGCAGATAAATAAAATATTTGAGAATTTTTCTAAAATAAATAATTTTAGATCTATAAAATAACAATGTTAACAAAATTTCTAAGAGTTTATAGATGACTCAAAGAGAGAAAAATTGTAATTTTTGTAACTGAACTCTTTGATAATTGATCATGGTTTGCCTTAATCATGCATAATTTACATGCACCTAATTTGTATAAAATTTAGGAGGATTTATTCTTTATTAATTCTAAGACTTACACATAAATGTAACAGGTTTCAAGAAAATCTTTCTTTGCCATTACTTTAATACTTAAAATTAAATTCTTCACATTCTTTCTTCTGATGGGAATTAACTGCATTTTTAGGTTCATAATGATAGTTGTGAATGATGAAAATAGGCACTGAAGAAATTTGCACAGGTGAAATATCGCCACAAATCCACTTCCAACTTCTTAACCTGCAGAATATTTAACACTTATCAAACAAAAGCCCTGTACAAAGAAAACATAATCTGGAGAAAAGTAGATAAGATAGTACATTGTCTGCAATCTAAGTTATCATGTGTTCTGGGCATCACACAAGCCAACTGGACCAGAACTTCTGAAGCAGCAGAGGTCCTTTCTGATTCAGAGTGAGAAAAAAGTTCAGGGAGAGAGTGGTTGCTCTTCTCTCATGGATTATAGCCATGATAGTTCCTGCCATGTCCACAATGCATGTGCTAAAAAAGCATTTCTTGGCATAACCCCCAGTTGATGACTGTAAGACTATTCTATTTTATTGTCAAAGCTTTCTTCTACTACCTTGTGCGCAACCAGGGGACAAAAAAACAAAAACAAACAAACAAACAAAAAAACGTGTTTCCTCCTCTTTATGTCCAGGACAAGACTTAACATGTTAACATGCAAACAATATTTGCTTTGTTTTTATGCTTAACAATATATGTTTTGTGGAATTATCTTCTTTTTAACCACAAGATTTATCTCTTGCAGTGCTACCTGTGCTTCAACATAATTAAGGCACTGATAGATCCTACTCTTAGTAATTCGTTAATAATTAGTTGTTTATATATTGTACTTAAAAATACAATTTTCATTAAGATTTTATGGATAAAACAATTCACATGTGAACAGAATAATTTCTTAAAGCCAATAAAGACAAGTAATCACAAACATTATGTAGACCTTCTCCAAAGTTCAAAGGAGACTTTAAAGAAAATACTGTTTCCCATGTTCTTCATGATGTGATATGCTAAAGTACCTTTTAAACTTCAGTGGCTATAAGTACAGACATAATTAATGAGCACTTGTTTCTTTAATCATGAAATTAAAATGACTGTTATTTACATTTTACCCATTAAGCTTTGGTTCTCTGATGGCATAGATAATCACTCAGGAATATTTTAGGAATAGGTCCAAATATGAACCTGGGTCTGAAACATCAGGATCCAAATTGTCCAGTTTTGGTTTAGTTTTATATACACTGGTATTAGTTTGTGATTGCTGCTGCAATAAACTGCCCCAAACTTAATGACTTAAACAAGACACATTCTTTATATTATACTTCTGAGGTCAGAAAACTAAAATGGGTTGGGGAGGGACTGTATTCTTTCTGGAGACTCTAGAGGAGAAAAAGTCTCTTTCTTGCTGATTTCAGATTCTAGAAGTTGGTTGGTGACTCATTGGTAAGTGACTCTAGGCCACTTTTACTTTCTCTTCCACATTCATGTCTCCTTTTCTAACTCAACTTCCTACCTCCCTCTTATAAGATCCTTGTTATTACAATGGGTGATCCTACCCAGAAAATTCAAAGCAATCTTCCCATCCCCAGATCCTTATTAATCACACCTGTAAGTTGTGTATGCCATGCAAGTAGCATATTCTTAGGTTGCATGAATTAGAATGTGGACTTTTTTGAGTGGCCGTTCTGCACCCTACCAATTGATTGCTTTTAGGGTTAATGGGTGTATTTAGGAAAGGAATTTCTTTCTAGTAAAGGGAATTTAGTGATCTTTTCTGTTAACATTTCATCTCTGAGGTTTTCTTATGGAAAGAAAGGAAATATCAGTAAAAGAGGTCAGAATAGGGCCAATTCTGCCTATGTAGGAAAATCACATCATGTGTTTATTTTTATTTGGAATAGAATGATAACCTTCACTTCAGTTAGAACATTATTTAGTTATATTTATTCTCACTTCGTAAACTCCTTTTAGAATAGCCATTTATATAGTCCCATTTTTTTTTTTTCAGATCAAGCTGAAAGGAGTGAGTTTTCAAATTGTATTTTGCTATTTCTTTCCTGTGGTTTTCAGAAATCATCATGAACATAAAGGCATTCATGTTTACTAGGACCAAACTGATTTGAAAAGGAATACATACAACAAAGTTATAATTATACCTATAATCAGTAGATTTCTTCATAATTTATTTTTGATATGTGTTTAGTAAACTTTATGTATTTTCAAGTTCAAACTATTTAATTGATGATATGAACTTGTGTGTCCCTGATTTTTAGGTGACAACTTTCATTGGTCTCAAATCATTAAGACATTTTAATGTACTGTGTGTAGTAAAAGGGTCTCCTCTTACAGGATTTTTTTTCCATATTTTTATCACCATATTTATGATTAAAAGAAAAACATTTAAGATATAAATATGTTGTCTTTTAGCTTCAAGAATAAGTAGAAATTATCCTACTGTGTTTTGTTGATAAATCACTGAATGATTATTTCCAGATAATATTACTTCTTTAGACTTTTTTTTAACCATAAACATTAACTTTTTGTGATGTTCAAGTTATTTTCTCGGGTTATTTATGATATGTAATAAAAACTCTTCAAGGAAAAATCCTCCACTCATTCTAAAACTAAGGTTAAATTAACACTGCATGCATTGAAAATGCATGCTTCATTTACTAACTCTTGTCATTACATTTTGAATGTTTCCTTCAAATCTTAAAATCCTTTTGGGAGAACTCATTGACGTGATAGAATTTTGCTAGAAATATAGGAAGAGCATTTTCAAAGAAAAAGATGTATTTTTGAAATACCTTGTATTTGCCTTAATCAAGATGTGAAATGTGTTCCTCTTGATCCTTTTAAATTGTTTCTATGACATTTGCCACAGTGGTCATTAAATTAGATAGTAATAGCCCAATGTGTATTTGGATCCTTTCCGTTTTGTAGAAATAAAGAAATTGTATAGGCTACTTTTCTGCTTTATGAGCCTCTGCAGGAACAAATGTACTCATAAAACGTACATTAAGAGTTCTCCAATTATATTCCTATTTCCTTTAGTACCCCAGCCTCTTAATAAGCTTTTTCAGGAATTTCTTGTCTATATTCATTTAATTTCTTCAACATTCCTCATAAGCTTTCATCATGATTTAAATGAAATCCTTTTACAAGGTGCAATAGAATTTTAACCAAGTGCATTCACTAAATATGATTTCTTACAGGAACATATTTCTGCACATTGGAAGAAAAAACGCTGCATTCAAGACCTTAACTTTTTTCACTTTTTAAGAAAATAATATAATAAACACCCACATACTAACAGTCACACATACAAACATATACAAGTATATATTTTAATCATGAAATAGTACATTCTTAAAATTGTCTAGTCCATCTCTCTCTGATATATTGCTCAGATTATCCATTTATATACATTAAGCTCGGTGAGAGCAGGCCTAGCATTATAATTCTGATCCCTTTACTCCTGGTTAAATGTATTTAATGGTAAGCTATGCTTTCCTTTTGACAACAGGAAACATAGTTTTCTTTGTTCAATGTGTACAGTTAACAATATAGATTATAACCTGAAAGCACTGGTACTTCTGGATTGGAGGATGCACTGACTCTGGTGCAGAAGTTTATATATCATCAAGCTTGGATCAGACACTTGACCCCACTTGGGTTGTCATTGTGGCTTGTCACTTGCCTGGCACATTGACAGGATATGCCTGTATACATTATGAGGGCAACTGAATGTGATTTTTAATTATATATGACATTGTTTTACTTATCATTGCTAGATAATGCAGAAGAAATGGACATAATAATGTGAGTATTAAATTGATCATTGCTATATTTCCATGTCTTGTCTTCATTGGTAATTCCTTCAATTCTTTTGCATTTCTATCCTAGAGACATGATCATTTCAGAACCAGGATTTGATTCTCAGGCCTATCTTCTACCAATGCTCATGACATTTCCCAAATTTCTTTTTAAATTCACTGCCTTGGGAGATTTCATTTATTTACTTATTTATTGTTTTATAGTAATCCTTTTTATTTGCTTGTTTCAATTTAGCACATATATAAACTTTAAGCTGACATTTCAATATTAAACTTGTCTAACATTGGTAAAAAACACACAATGATTAACCTAACAAATGCTCACCAATTCCTTAGTTGAGGAATCAGGACTAATAAAATAACATAAGGTTCATCACACAGTGTAATATTTGAAATCAGGTGGTGGACATTAATCTCATTTACCACATAGAAAGAACCATGTGATATTGAGAAAATGACTCAGCTGTTTGTAATTTTAATTTTCTCCTCCACAATGGAAACAATAATAATTATCTTAAAAGAGCATTATAAGAATTGATGAGATAATTTCACCATCATAAGGGGGTTAACAATGATTCTGGAACACATGGTATTTTCATTACAGAGTGGCTATGATTTTTATTAATTCATTTGAAAAAATTATTTAAAGAAATGAAAGGTCCTAGGTGAGGTGGCGCACATCTGTAATCCCAGCATCTCAGAAGGATGAGGCAGGAGGATTGTGAGTTCAAAGCCAGCCTCAGCAACTTAGCAAGGCACCAAGCAACTCAATGAGACACAGTCTCTAAATAAAATACAAAAATCGACTGAGGATATGGCTCAGTGGTTAAGTGCCCCTGAATTCAACCCTGGCATAAAAAAAAAAAAAAAAAAAAAAAAAAATGCAAGGAGGTCTGAGAATTCAGATATTAAAGAGAGCTAATGGCCCAAACTGAGTGAATGGTCTGCAGAAAAAAATCTTAACCCATGTCATCTAAAAAAAAATCTTCAAAATTCACCATTTCCATAAAACACGAGCATTTTCTCTAAAGGGATAAATAACATTTTTTTCTACAACTACTTCACTTTCATGTATTTTCTTAGTTATTAAAGATGGTTCTCCCTAAGATGTGAGGAGATGTGAAATTTGTGTTTGTGAGGCTTATGCGATATTTAAAAAATAATGACCATTCCTCTAGAGCTTTCTATCTCTTGTACCTCCGTTTTAAAATTTTCAAAGTGTTATCATATGTGTATGTTATTTATTTCCATGTGAATTTGTTTAGTACCTATCTTTCTCCTGCATGTAAGTTGCAGGATGGTAGGAATGTGGTAGGTTTTATTCACTGTTATATCTCTGGTGACTAGGATTATTGACTAAGGCATTGCAGAAGTTCAATTAATAGACATTGAATTAATGAATTCATATTGACCATTTTAATATTAACTAATTTGCAGACATTGTAAACAATAGTGAATAACATTAGCCTTTCTGGAATATTCTAGATAAAACAGCATTTGCCAATTCAAAACAACCCTTAAGATTTTATTTCCAACACACTGTTAACCATTTACTTGTATCTTCATTTGAAATAAAAATTGCAATGTTTATTAATCATAGTGAAGAATTTAACTTAATGAGTAAGCATTCAATAAACATTATTACTAGTCATCGTATGATTATGTTATAAATATATTTTAAGGGGTTTCTGTAAATTGTTAAGTTTTAAAAATTACTGTTTCTATCAAAACAAGAGGTGAAAAAGAAAATAGATTGGTCTTTTATCATAAAGAAGTAAACAGTCAATAAGCACCTCAGATTTCATGTATGTCTAATGTTAATTAAGACATAGACAACTTTTAAAATATAGAACATATTTCAACTCTGATTATTAATAAGTATGCTATGTTACTTCTTACTTATGAGGCATAGGGTTATTAGAGAATTTACATGAAAACAGTCATCAATAATGATGAATTTAGATGCATCCAAAATGAGTTAATTAAAATGACACCAGAATTTCATTTATGATCTTGCTATAAATGAGCTGCAAATACTCTAGAGTTTGAACATGTTACTTTTTAAAGTGCCTGATATACAACACAACAGAAATTGTAGTAATTAATACTTTAAAAAAACGCTAAAAGAGGTAACTGCCATCTGTTCTAGTTAAGAGTGTTAATGTACAGTAAATGTACCTTATTATAAAATAAGAACAGCTGGCAATACAGTAGTTATTTCTTGGACTATACTTTTAAATGAAGATTAACTAGACCCAATAAATTTAACATAGCTGGATTAAAATTACAGAACTGTTAAATGTGTTGGAATTAATGAACCATGTACAAAATTTCCATCTTTATTTGGAATTGTTTAACGTTTTCATGTCTATAATGATTCACTTGATGTCTTCGAGTTAAGTTGTAAACACACTAAACTGAGGAATATTTTTAAAACAAAAATTACAAATTAAGAAATCTTTATGAAAGTGATACTAAATTTAATTTACAGAAAATGCTTCTTCATTTCAACGATTATCAATAATATTTAAGGATATTAACTATCAATTTTATATTCATCAGTTATTTCTCTTATGGCTTCTCTTTTAATATTTTTTAGTTTTAGATAGACACAATATGTTTAGTTTATTTATTTATTTTTACGTGGTGCTGAGGATTGAACCAGTGCCTCATGTGCCAGGCTAGTACTCTAACACTGAATCACAATCCCAGCTCCTGGGGCTTATCTTTTTGTGATTCTTAATGAATAGGTCATTTTCAAAACGTGTGTATGCCATTAAAATATCTTCTGTATTAAAATGAAATCAATTTTCATCACAATAATAATCCAAGGATATTTTGCAATTTAATGTTAACTATGATAGAATATAAGATAATTCAATGACCTTGTTAAAAATAACTTAAATGTGAACATTATTTTAAACGAAAACATTTTATCATTTAAAGTATTACATATGCTGACATTTATAACCATTCTCACTGAGAAAATGATTTATTGTTCCTTTTATGTCATTCTCATTAACTTATATATAACTTAACTAAAATGTAACAGAATTCTTAGGGTTTCACAAATGCAATTTACAGAAGAGCAAAAGATAAGCCAAGGCTCAATAGCTTACTGAATGATTCATCATTGAAAACTGTACTTCTCTGCTTAGCTTTTAGTCTATTTTCTTCCTAATGTACTTATGGATGATAGCTACATAATTTGAAACAAATTCTGTTCTAACAATTATATATACTACACTACATCCTGACAAACTAGATTCAGACTGAATGGAGTGAGAAACTGTACAGAAGTAAAACTCTCTCGCAGAGGGAGTGTGAATGTTTGGATAAGACATGTTTGCTGCAATTAGCTTAGAAGCAATTTGCAGAGATGGGAAGTGTAGAGAATGAAGTCCATGCCATGTCATTCTTTATCATATATATTCAGTACATTTCCCTCATTCATGTCACAAATGCAGATTAAAACAAGAAGTTAAATAAGTACAATGCTTAATAGAAAATCAGATAATGGCACCTCTTCCTATTATTTCATTGAATGTTTTACTAGTATTACAATCACTTTTGTTAATATTAATTTCATTTCTACTAAAATTACCTCATTTATAATTTAACAAACTATGCAGTCATCTTTGGCCAGATGGAGAGAAGGAAATTAACTTTTGCGGGGAGAGTGGTTTTTCTCACTGTGTTGCCCAGGCTGGCCTTGAACTCCTGGGCTCAAGTGATCCTCCTGCCATGGCCTCCCAAATATCTGAGCATATGAACCCATGCCACTGAGCCTGGCCCAGACCCAGAAATTAAAAACAATTCAGAGTGCTTCTGGGTGGGATTCCATCAGATCTCTTTTGTACTTCTTTGACAACATAATTTCATTCATTCATTCAATATACATTTTCTGGCAGAACTGCTTTAAGTCATCTAAGATAACTATATAAATGAAAAGATTCTTCTCTGAAAACCAGCCCTTGGGTTCTACATCTTTGATATTCTTTACAACTTTAGGTATGGACTTCCCTATTTGAGGTGCAGATGGCAGTTTGGATACTCACAGGATGGAGGGGTTTTGCCTAGGGAGCTCATTGAATTCCAGCTGAACTCTGGAACATGGAACAGAGGTTTGTACTAGAATGTAGAAACCAGCCATTCTTGAATGAGTCAATAGTAAGGGTAAAGTCAGGATGAGAAAGATGAGGGAAGATTGAGGGAATCCAGTGACAAGGGCACTTGGTGACAAAAGAAAGGTGTTTGCTTTCCTCCATCCCTACTTTTAAACATCTTCTTTCAACAAGCCCTTTGTGATTATTTTGCCTGTGCAGTTGCTCTGGAACTAACCCTCCTGTGTTGCTCGGACTCAGATGTACACATGGTATGCTAGAAACTGCGACTTCTGACATTGAACAGCAGGTCCACCTTAATAAGGGTCTGAGGTTCTTTGTGTTGGTTTTCTACTACTGAATCATTAGAATGCTAACTTGCTCTCAGAGATATAGGAAATATTAATAAAACGGTACAAGCAATTTGGGGGAAAAAGGTTTTGTGTATGATTAAAATTTAGAAAAGAGAATTATCTCTTCACACTGCTTTTATAAGTCATCTTCAGCTATTTAATTTATTCATAGACTCCCTTGTTGCAGAGTTCATTGAGGTAAGCACTAATTTCTAAAGGTGCAATTTATTTAGTGATGGCAAAGATACAAATAATAATCCTGTCAATGATTCAGAGAGGAAAATAGATACTTTGAGACAAGGCAATTGTGCAATTTCATGCTTGCAAAGAAAAATATTGCCATAATACACAAAAAGCGGAGAGTTTAATTTCTAAATTATGTTCTAATTCTTGACATTAAGTAGGTACACATTAGCTAAGTGATTGTTTGGAGTCATCATGGACAATCCTGATTCTCTTCTGTTTTTTTATCCCATGGATATAATCCAAGGATACTTTGAAATTAGTTGGAGATCAACATACATAGAGAAATGTGCTTCTTGCATTGATCACAATGCAGAATTGATTCTTACTACCAAATGAAAAAAAAAAACACCAAAATTTCAAGCTGAGCTGTTAGAATTATTGGTTTATAAAAGAACTTCAACAAAGAGTTCCAAAAAATAGAATGATGATGTGCTTCCAAGAGATAAACTCATAAATATTTAAGGGAAAAAAAGTTGCCTATGTTTTCTAATAGAAACATATTTAGGTTATGATTACTTTTGTTTTCATTTCATCTTAGTTTTAATGGACAATATAGGTTACAAATGCCTGTACATTTTTGGCTGGAAAAAGTGAATGATGCAGAGCAGAGGGTGGCAAACTTTGGGCCAAATGTGACCATGACTTGCTTTTGTATGGGCCCCAAGCCAGAAAATGGTTTCTGTGTTTGTAAATGGTTGTGAAAAAGAAGAAAGATATTTTGTGACTTGTGAAAATTATATGAAGTTTACATTTTGTGTCCATAAATAAAATTATGGGGAAGCTGCAGTTGTGCTACCACAGCAAAGTTGGTGCAGAGATAACAGGCTATAAATCCTACAACATTGGCTACATGGCCTTTGACAGTAAAAGGTTGTCCATCCCTACTTTAGAGTAAAGGTAAAAGTAACTATATTCAATGATACTCAAAGTGGCACAAAATTCACAATGCACTAACTTTTATGTAACTTCTGAAAAGTTTCAGTTAATGAGTAAGGAATAAATCATCATGAAAGCAAATAAGGAAAAATATAGTTTTCTTCCACCTTTGCTTAAAAAAATGCATTTTTTTTTTTTTTGAGCTTGAAAGTCATTGGCTGACAGTTATGGAAACAATCTTCTGTGAGTGGGCAAGACCAGCATATGGATTTATAAAAGAATGGGCAATAGAAATTTAGCAAAAGGAGAAATAAGAAATAGCAGCTAGCAGATGGCTCCCACTTAGAGCAGTAAGGAGAGAGGAACAGAGCTGCATGCCATCGCCCCCTCCCACTGTTATTACCCTGAAAGTCAACTATCATACACTTCAAAAATCAGAGTTGCGATTCACAACTCTAATGTAGCTGTTGTATCCTTTATAAACAGATAATAAAAATAAAACAAGTTAACCTCTAAGTAACAGGACTAAATCTTCAGATAATAGATTCACTTTATCTCAAACTGAATTGCTATGAAATTGCCACAGTGGGGACAAATGTAGTTTCTACACTGAATGCAAAGTTGAGAACCAAAGTCCCTAAGAGAAGAGCGGGCACACTGAAACCTGTGGAACAGGATTGTGGCACTTGGTGGCTAAGTAAGTGGCTGAAAGTCCACCCAGGTAAATAAGAGTGATGTTCCTCAAGAATCTCCTCATATCCAGAATTATAAATTATATTATTTAGGTAACACAATTAAGGGAAAACTGTCATGTTAATTTCCTGTAGTAGAGGCTTTTGTTTTTTGAAAAACTGAAATGATATTTTCCTACAGTTTTCTTCTGTGTTAAATGTGAAGAGAGAATTTACTCTTTCAGAGGGAAGTTATAAACTTACCTACACTTAAATTTTGAATGGTTATTTGTTCCATATCATTTTTGATTTCTGACATGCCCTCTTTTCTCATCAAAGAAATAAAAGGAATAGGTATAGGAGGGCAAAACATCTTCCCAATTACTTTTAGTTTAAAATTTTTCCCTGGAAAATATGCTTTTAAATATTCTCTCTTCTTTCACTTCTCATATTCAGGAGCTGCTTGAAAAATCTAATTCTCTGGTTATTAAGCATTCAGTGTGGTATTTGGTTTGTAGGAATATACATTCCCTCTTTTCACATCCATGCTTTTCTGAGCAGCACACAATACATTTTATTGAGGCACACTAAAGAATCATCTTATCTCCTAATGCAGTGGAAAATACCTAGGAGAGAATTTTCTTAGCTTTAGCTCTACTCCTGGGAACTTAGTGACTGTCTTTGTAACCTGGAACTGACTGGACAACTTCCTTCTTTGTATTTTTCAGGGGCATCTTCACCTATGAGAGCTGTCAACAACCACACAAAACAAGCAAAGCAAATAGAAAAAATGTAAAAAAAAAAAAAGTCACATGCTGTATCATATCATTATCAACTTTAATATCAAATCATCATTATCTTTGCTGTGCATTTCCCTTTTCTTCCATCACCTTGTTTTGCATATTTTTGTTAACAATCCAAAGCAGATTTAAGGAAGCAAGAAGCAATGGTATTTCCACCATGGTTGTGTGGAAGGCTTCCTGAAAGGAATCTGTTTAGAGCCATTGAGTGTATGAGGAGGGGTAAGAAAAGCAATCCATGGGAATGCTGGATTCTTCTATTTTTACTTTCACATTTTAAAGAACTGTTTACTATTTTTACTAAAAGTCTCTTTGTGCTAGCTTCAGGAACTAGAGTGTGAAGTAATTTAATTAACTCTTTTTGAAATGATGCTTCTAGAGCAAGTTCACTGTTTTCCCTTAGAATTTGATTATTATAATATCACATTGGAAATGGGGTAAGTAGATGGTGAGGAGTACTCTGGAAGTGGGGTACTAGTAAGTAGATGGTGAGGAGTGCTCTGGTAGGAAAGCTAAATATCTTTGCAGGACATTTCCACACATTGCTCCTCTTCCCATGCACTGTTTAAAACATTATTTTGTTGAAGTGTTTTGAAAGCAGAAATTATAGCTATGTTAAGGTGATGTATCACTCAATTCTTTCCGAGACATATTTATGATTTATATTTAGGAATTTAGATCATGTGTTTATGTTCTACTATTTATTGCATCTTCTAAATAACTAATACTTTCCATTAACATACAAGGACGACACTGTATGATTCTTTAGTGTGTCCCCCTAGGCCAAGCATGGAAAAATATATTTCAGAGTGATGTGGAAAGGTTCAGTTAAATAACTATGCCAATAATGATGTTATGGCATTGTGTAATTACTGTTTATTCCTTACCTGACACTGGTGCCACTTTGCTCAGAATTCTCCCACTGGATCTGGAGACTAAACAACCTATCACAGGAGGCATCAAATTATAAGTTTAGATATCAGAATAATGAACACTTGTGGATCCAAGATGCTGCCTAAATAACAGCACATTTTGCATATTTAAAGGTATTGTGTTCTCCCAGGGTGCATCTTTCCAAGTTCTATAAATGGTACTTTAAACAGCATAATTAGTAATTTAATTTTATGTATGGTTTTAACTCATATATATGTATCCATCAAAACATACTATCTAAAGTATTTCACTATGTAAAGGCTGTACTTCATGTTTTTTGTTTTAATCTATTAGTGTGATCATTAATATTGATTTGTCAGCTAGAATTTCTTATTAATCTACAATATGGTAGAAATAGTTTTTTGTCCATTTTCCTGTCCACGAATATTTTTTGCACCCACATCATTTTCTGTAGCTATGAATTTTGTGTCTGTGTTTCTTTAGTCTGTAAGCAAAGGAATGGAATTCCTGAGACATGGGATAGTGCATTTTAAACCTTACTAAACAATTTTAGACTGCTAACTTTTATGTCAATTTTTCCCCAAGCTCCTTGAGTTAGTTTTGTTGAGTTTATTTTTCTATGAATTTATTCAGTTTGCAAAAATTTTCATTGACATATAGTTGCTCATAAAATTATTCTTACTTTATTTTAATCTCTATATCTACAATGTACTCGTATTTCCTTTTCATATATTCACATTGACTAATGTTACCAGATAATTTTATTTTTCTAGTAAATAATCTGGATTAATTTTGTAAACATATCTGGATTTATTTTGGTGTCCTCTTTAATGTCATAAAACATCTTAATCGGTAATTATCAGTACCGTTACTTTTTTTTTATCAAAAACATAAAGACTTAAGTTTTCCTTTCAAAACTTACTTTAGAATCTAACTGGACAAAACACAAAATATTAAAGGTGCTAGTTGAAGTGGCGCACTTGAGTGACTAAATATAAATTCAATTCTTTGGAAAAAAAGTTTCTTAAGCAGCTATATATATCTTTTGGTTACCATAGAGTTTTCAACATTTCCATTATATTTTCCAATTATAATTTTGGTTTATGAGTTATTTGAAAATGGATTTTTAAATTTTTAAATTAATGTGTATGTAAAGTTATTTTTGTTATTGATTTCTGAAAGCAATAACAGAACATATCTGAATACTATTTCTTGGGCATTTGTTCAGATTTGCTTTATGGCTTAATATTGGAGCAATTTTAGTAAATATTTCTTATGTGCTTGCAAAAAATATATACTCTTCAATTCTCGACAACAAATTTTTTAAATGATCAATGAAGTTTATTATCCTTAATATTATCTATAACTTTACTTTCTGTCTGATTGAGCACCATTTTGTAGACTATAGGACTAGTGATAAATTTGTAAATCTCTTCTTTAATGTTGCTCATTTTTTGGTCTTTGTAAGTTTAAAACATGATATTAGATGTGTGTACCTAATATGTACCTCAGTGAAATAGGCATTTCAACATGAATTAATGGTCTTTGAACCTAACGATTTTTTTTCATTTTTTGTCTCAGATTAATTAGCACAAACAATAAAACTATTTTTGGTTAGTATATTTTTATTATTTTTTCTTTTAATTTTTATGATGTATTTTAGACTTGTCATTGGAAATCTATAAAAATTCCCTTTCTATAGGAAATGTCAATGTTTACTTTTTTGTGGATAATTAATCCCACTTCATTAATTTGTTGTCATTATTCCATTTGATTTTTTTCTTTCTATCCTACTCATCAATGTTTTTCTGATTATCAATACTTTTATATCTTAGATATTTGTTAAAGTTTTTCTATAATAATTCAGTTGTCTATAAATCTCAGAATTTTGGCCTGAAAACTTCCTTTACCATGTTTTTGAAAGATATCATGGTGTGTACTCTATGTTAATAGAACCTTCCTCCAGTATTTTAAATAGATGAATTTTAGAGGTATGCATATTTTAAATTCTATTAAATTTTAAATATTTCAAATATTTATTTTCAAAGCTTTTCTACCTTCATTATTGATGTTGAAAATTCATATCCAAGTTAGTTTATGGGTCATATGTCAATTCTTTGTGGTTGCTATTAAAACTCTTAGAGTTTGGTTTTCTAAAGTCTCATTAAGTTGCCTTCAAGTGATCTTGTATTGTCATTTTAATGCTTGGAAATTATATGCTTTCAGAATATTGCAGTTTTTATTTCTCATTCATTTTTGAATATTTAAAGTCATTATCTATACAGAAAAATATCCCTAGCTCATTCTCATTCCCACCTATGTCTTTCTGGAACTCTGTATTGATAAATGCTACAAGTTATCATGTTCTTTTCCAGATCATTTAAACACACAGACACACAGACACACACACAGACACACACACATACACAATAAAATGCGTAAAATATATGTATATATTATATATTAAATGTGTAAAAACAACAACATATATATGGAATTGAACCCAGGGGCACTTTACCACTAAGTCACATCTCCAGGACTTTTTATATTTATTTTGAGACAGGGTCTTTTTAAATTGCTTAGGACCTCTCTAATTTGTTGAGACAGTCCTTGAACTTGTGATCCTCCTGCCTCATTCTCCTGAGTCACTGATATTACAGGTGTGCACCATCATTCCTAGCATGGCATTTTCTTTCTTTTGATTTCTGGAACTATTGGTGAGTTTATATTCATTGGACCTTTCTGTAAGAATGATGTGAGCTTAGCTTTAATGATATCTCAATCAAGAGAAATTTTTACATTTGCTCCTGTCACTTTCATAATTATTGTCACAGAAGTATCTTACAAAATTTTTTGTGTTGAACATTTTTGATTCACAAATATCATATAAATTCAGCCCCAATCCATATGAGGATTAGCTCAGGTTATCAGTTATCATGGAGATTTTGTTTATTTTTTTTTTAATTCTATCCAAGAACTATATAAAAGTTTCTTGCCCTTAGCACTACTGATATTTTGGACTGGACGAATCTTTCCTGTGGGTGGGAGACTGTTTTATGCATTTAAAAATAATTAGTAGCATTCCTGAAACCTGTCCACTTGATACTATTAGCATAGTAGGACCTCCTTCTAGTAACAACATCCAAAAAGTCACCAGATATTGCCATCTGTGTCACAAGGGGAAGGGAATTTACTCTCAATTAATCTAGACCAAAGCAAATGTATTTCTACATGGGATTGACTTTTTCAGGGTGTGCATATATGCATGTACGTGTGTATGGGTTTACTTTCTAGCTTATTCTTTTCACTTTTGCTTTACTTTATTTCTATTTTAGTCATATAGCAAGGAAGAGAATTTTCATATTTTGTGTTTATCATGAAAAACTCTTAAATATAATCTAACAACATTTTAAAGAAATTCCAATACTCTACTGTATAAGACCCAAATGTTTAAAAGAGAAAAATTAGTGTTTAATTAGTGTTTAGGAAATGAAATATCTCAATAAATTATATCATTGTTTACTGAAATATTTCAAAATAGCTAATATGTGAATGATTTAATATTCCTCACAAATCCCCTAAAATCATCTAACAATCTGGTATTAGTTCCATTACTAAATAGACTCAATCAGATTATCCCTGTAGTAATAAAATATTTAGCACTTTTTAAATATATATTTATATAGGAAGCATATATATACATGCACTTTATATATGTATAAAGTTAAGGGATCATGGAGGTTTGGCAAAACCTCACATCATAGCTGAGCATGCTGGAATCATGGCTATAGGTGGCCTCTGAGTCAATGGGTGGCTGAATACTTTGAAACAACTTCCTAAGGGTCCCTATGCAAGCAGGACATGCCCAGGGTCTCTTATTAAAGGAAATTTTCCCTTCTATACCCTTGAGCCTGCAAAGACATGGTCTTGCAAATCCTTGAGATGTTCTTGAGCCATCTTTCCTATTGTCTTTGTAACATACTTAGCATCTCTTTAGTGGTTGTAATCTTTTCAACAAGCACACATTTCTTGGTTCCAGTTTTACATGTGCCTTTCTTGTCTAATTATAAATTTTAAAAATCCTTTATTTCTACTTCCTGTTCCTGATTATCACAGCAAACCTGGCTAAAAACTTTCAGCAAAATCCAGGTCTCTTCCTGTTTGTGTCTCTCATGACTGAATGCTATGCTGCCTTGAAATTCCTTTCACTATATTAATTAACCTGTCACCTTGAAACTAAACTTCACACAAAGTCTCAGGACACATACAAAATGTAGACAGCTCTTTGGTAGAATATAACATGAGCAGTCTTTAGTACAATTCCCAGCAGAACTCTAATTTCCCTCTGAAATCTCATGAGCTTAGTCCACATTTCTATCAGTATTCTGTCTTCTGAATCGCCCATTAAACTCCACTTAAACATTTTAATGATTCTCTAGCCTGCATATCCAAACTTTTCCAAATTTCTCCCCTGTATCAGCTCCAAAGTCATCTGAACTATGTGGTCAGGTTAGTCACAGTAACAACCCTCCTTCTTGGTACCAATTTCTGTGTTACTCAACTTTTCATTGTTTTGATCAAAATACTTGAAAGGCACAACTTAGATGAGGAAAAGTTTATTTTGGTTCATATTTTGGCAATTTAGTCCATGATCAGTTGAGCCCATTACTCTGGGCCCAAGGTAAGGCAGAACATCATGCTAGAAGGATGTAACGGAGGGAGGCTCTTCCATTCATGGCAGCCAACAAGTCTGAAAGAACAACAGTTCCAAGAATGCTCCAAGTGATTTACCTTGTCCAGCCCTTCTCACATGCCTATGGTTACTATCCAGTTATTCCATTCAAGCTATGATGGACTGGTTTGATTGCAAGTCTCACAATTCGTTCTACCTCTGAATATTCCTGTATTAACACTGGGTTTCTGAGGAACATATCATGTAAAAACCATAATAGCTTGATGACATGACATGCAAGCAGGGAACTGAAGATGTTCAGGCAAACTAGGAAGACAACTGGAAAAAACTATGGGACCCTCTTTACTCCTACTCGATTATGTGAAAGTTAAAAATTCTTGAAAGTAGAATTATTATCATAAAAAAGAGACAGTTATCATGCAAAAACACAAACATACATTTTCAGTTGAAGTAGTCAACCCATTGCAACTTAGGTCAGAGAAGAATTTGTGAACATACACAATAGTTAAGCCACAGTTAAATAATAACATATAGTTTTGCCAAGTATTTTTATTTTTATCTTCTTTGTACCATAAGATTTATTTAGATTTATTATGTTAAAAAATGAGGTACATTAAATTTTAAAAGTTTATTTGAGCAAAACAATTCATAAACTGGGAAGCATCAAACAAAAAGTTTAGTGTTCTGATGATAAAACATGAGGGGAAATTTTTATAGAGAGAATACAGAGGTAAAATAAATTATTTGGTTACACTTACAAAATTGACTTTTTGATTTACTTTGTTGGCACATAATCATATGCTATTTAGCTCCTCTGGATTGGCTGAGGGTTAAGTTTGCTTTGCTCTAACATAAGCATATTCCAAAAATGACCTAAGTTATATTTCCCTATGATTGTAGTTTAAGAAATGTTAAGGCTTTTTTTTTTAACCTAGTTTGCTTCATTTGCTCAAAAATCTTTAGGACTGGTTTTTATTTTAATTTTAGTTTAACAGTTACTAAAATTTCATAAATTATGTAGTAAGTTTACACAAATCAAACTTGGATTTCCTCATCTTGGTCTTTCTAATATAGCTAAAATTTTTTGAATTTGGCTCTCAGATTCCATTTCCCTTACTTATAGATAGCCCAGTCACCATTTTCTTTAAGTAACTATCTCTTCCCTTCTGTGTCTCTCACCACCAAATGTATGTGCAGAGTAGAAGCTGATTACTCCCAGGTCTAGTGACAGGGCCAAGGGAACACATAGGCATATTATTTAAATTGACCTAATTAGAATAAAGCTCAGGAATTCCATTTGGTGACTAGTTAAGAAATACCTGTAAAGGAAATACTAACAGACATCATATGTTCACAAGACGAGAGCATTTCAACAAGGCAGGTTGCACCAAGTAGAATTATTATGCCAATGCTACCTGCATGTTTTAATCCATTTTTGCTGTTCCTATAATTGAATACATGAGACTGGATAATTTATAAAGAAAAAAATATTTATTTTGTACAGTTCTGGATGTTGGGGGATCCAAAATCAATTCACTAACACGTGATGAGGGCCTTCTTGTTACATCAGAATATGATGGAGGGTATCACATGGTGAGACACAGCAAGCATGCTAGCTCAGGTCTTAAAAAAATCACTAATATAAAATCACTAATGCCACCACGGGAGCCTCACCCTCATGACCTCATCTAAACCTAATTACCTCCCAAAGACCTCACTTCAAAATACTATTAGCATGTATTTGGAAATTATGAGTCCAGTACATTTATTTATTTTTTATTGTAAACAAATGGGATACATGTTGTTTCTCTGTTTGTACTTAGAGTCAAAGTATACCATTTGTGTAATCATAAATTTACATAGGGTAATGTTGTTTGATTCATTCTGTTATTTTTTTCCTCCCCCCAACCCCTCCCACCCCTCTTTTCCCTCTATACAGTCCTTCCTTCCTCCATTCTTGCCACCCTCCTTAACCCTAACCCTAAACCTAACCCTAACCCTAACCCTAACCCCTCCCACCTCCCATTATATATCATCATCTGCTTATCAGCGAGATCATTGGTCCTTTAGTTTTTTGAGATTGGCTTATCTCACTTAGCATGATATTCTCCAATTTCATCCATTTGCCTACAAATGCCATAATTTTACCATTCTTTATGGCGGAGTAATATTCCATTGTATATATATATGCCACAGTTTCTTTATCCATTCATCAGTTGAATGACATCTAGGTTGGTTCCACAATCTGGCTATGGTGAATTGAGCAGCAATGAACATTCATGTGGCTGTATCTCTGTAGTATGCTGATTTTAAGTCCTTTGGGTATAGGCCAAGGAGTGGGATAGCTGGGTCAAATGGTGGTTCCATTCCAAGCTTTCTGAGGAATCTCCATACTGCTTTCCAGAGTGGCTGCACTAATTTGCAACACCACCAGCAATGTACGAGTGTACCTTTTTCCCCCACATCCTCACCAACACCTATTGTTGCTTGTGTTCTTGATAATCGCCATTCTAATTGGGGCGAGATGGAATCTTAGGGTAGTTTTGATTTGCATTTCTCTTATTACTAGAAAGTTGAACATTTTTTCATATATCTGTTGATTGCTTGTAGATCTTCTTCTGTGAAGTGTCTGTTCATTTCCTTAGCCCATTTGTTGATTGGGTTATTCGTATTCTTTGTGTAGAGTTTTTTGAGTTCTTTATAGACTCTGGAAATTAGGGCTCTGTCTGAAGTATGAGTGGCAAAGATATTCTCCCACTCTGTAGGCTCTCTCTTCACATTACTGATAGTTTCCTTTGCTGAGAGAAAACATTTTAGTTTGAATCATTCCCAGTTATTGATTCTTGCTTTTATTTCTTGTGCTATGGGAGTCCTGTTAAGGAGTATGATGCTAAGCCAACAAGTTGAAGATTTGGACCTACTTTTTTTCTATAAGATGTCTCTGGTCTGATTCCGAGGTCCTTGATTCATTTTGAGTTGAGTTTTGTGCAGGGTGAGAGATAGGGGTTTAATTTCATTCTGTTGCTTATGGTTTTCCAGTTTTCCCAGCACCATTTGTTGAAGAGGCTATCTTTTCTCCATTGCATATTTTTGACCCCTTTGTCTAGTATGAGAAAATTGTATTTATTTGGGTTTGTGTCCATGTCCTCTATTCTGTACCATTGATCTACCTGTCTATTTTGGTACCAATACCATGCCATTTTTGTTACTATTGCTTTGTAGTAGATTCTGAAAGACACATTTAAACCATAGCACTGCTATAATAGATAAATTATAAATCTGTGGTGCTTAATACAACAGAAATTTGTTCTTTATTCTCAGAAATTCCGGTTAATGGGGCTATTGCTGGTGGTGCTTTGCTCCATGAAGCAAGGTTGATGAAGGAACCATCTGTAATTCAAGTTTGGTGTCCAACTTGAAGAGAAAATATGTAATGGTGCCTGAGGAATTTTAGTGGTCCTTGTCTACAAGTGATACGCATCACTTTCACATACAATTTACTGGTTAGAACACAGTTGCTAATCAACCAAGTGTAAGAGAGTGTGTAATAAAATCTAGTTATGTGTTGAGGAGAAAATGTAAACCAAGTTGGTCAAAAAACAGTCTATGTCACCGAAAGGACAATGCTGAATGATACATATGGGTACCTCTACTTGTTGGATCCAATAATGGATCAAGTCATACATACCTAAAGCCAGTGTAAATCTAAGCTATTAAGCTATTCTAATAAATTATATTTTTCAATTTAAGACAATTGATATGAATTGGTTTTAGCATAATTCAGTTACATATAATATAAAAATTCTTAATGACATAAATGGCAATATAATATCTGATAATAATAAGTTGTTAATAAATGTTGGTAGTATAAATTAATACATGCATTCTCCTATCTCCTCACATAGGATAAATTATATTTGCCTGGAATGTTAAATTAAATATTTTAATTCATTGTTTATTTCTGTATCCCAGAATTACTATAATTTTTAAAGAAGTAAGAAATGCATATTTTGCTAAAACTCTAATTGGATAGTAGTTTTCCATTGATTATTGGTTAACTTATAATTTAGAAAGGGAAAGAAATATTTCATGGTCATATTGAATGAAACATGAATATATACTTGAAGTTTAGCATCCAGGGAAGCAGGTAGGGGGTATTGGATCTAATTAGATGAGATATTATGCAAGTCATTCTACACATGCATTTTTAGTAAAGGAAAGGAAAATCATAATTCAAAGAAACTTTTAGAATTTATATGAATCTTGAATGAATTCACTAATTGATTTTATATCTATTGAATAAATCCATATTTATTGTCTTAAATGAATATTGAATCTATGCATTGAAATATTGAAATAGTGTGGTAAACCTGAATGATACATGAGTTGTACCTGGAAAAGGATGTGAGCATAGATACCAATAGGAAATAAATCACAATATGGTGTTGATTCAAGAATCTCACAAGCAGATTTTTTTTTTTAAATTTTTGTGGTTTATAGTGGGCATAGCTCCTGCAGGTAAACACCACCTAAGGTTAAGAACACTGTTATAAATTTAATGTTCATTGGAAATTTGTGTGTGAAGGAAAACAAATGTAGTGACTTTATCTTCCAGATGTTACTTCAGGGATGCAGTGAAATATAATTTAATTTGTTATCCATTGCGGAGAATCCAAATCCAACAAGTTTTTCACCTCCACACCATTATGATTGATGGTGATCTTTACTTCAGCTGTATTGAAATGCAGAAATATTTCTCTGGTTTAATCATTAAGGACAAAGATATGTGATGTCAAGTGTTTTGTTACTCATTATAGGAAACTCTTAAATCTTCATCTGGCACCAATCTTTGAAATGTACTAACTTAAAGGGGTTAATGCTAGAGAAAGGGCATGCTTCAGAAAGAGGTAATCTCATACTTTCAATCCTACTGTGACTGATTAATTGAAAGAACTGTGATCATGTACCATATACCAACTGCAAGGAGGTGCAGGTTCATTATCATGAATGGAATGAAGTAATTGCCTCACTTTTATGATTCTTATCCTTGATATAACATATAAAAATGTTTTGTAGAGTGGATTTTTAATGGATTGCAGTTGTTATTCTGATAATTCTATCATTAGAGGGAAGTTCAGAGATGCCCTAGGTAGTGGTTGGTTTTTGTTGAGGTTACTTCAAAGATTTCCTCTTTTCAGAATATAAAGATACAATTCACTGAAGGAATTGATCACACTGCCCAGCATAATTGAATGGCTCAGAATGATATACTTTGAGAAAACAAGATGATGGTCTCTTGAGTCTTATCATATATTTTGCTCTTTGAACCCAAATATAAAATGTAGATACAATTACTTATTCACTACCCACTATATTTTTTCCTCTCTCAACAGAAGAGGAAAGTTACATAAGGTTTTATTAAATAGAAATATTTCTTTTGAAATTCGTATCTTGTCTTATATGGTCCCTTCTTAAGGTCCTGGAAAACTTTCATTGTCAAGGACTGTCAATTACTTTTCTACATTCAGCAATCCTCATTTGAACTTTATTGATGGGGTGTTCTGAATATTCATTCTACAAAATAAGAAAAACATGGATGGTCAATTTAAGAATTTGAAATAGAAGGCAATCCCTTTATCCTTTTAAAAGGATATTCTAAAGAATGAAAAATGGAAATGGAATTTTAATCACTCTTACCATTAGGAATAATTAGGAAAATAATTGCAAAGATAAGTGAAATAGTAATGTCCTTTTCCTACCCTCCTCCTTTTCTCTTTCATATTTCAAGTATCCTTTTTTCACACTAACCATTTTAAACAGCCTGTCAAGTTGCAACTAAAACTATAAATTTCTTAGTATACATTCTATACCTAGGATAATTCTGTGCTTAGCCTTCAAATTACCATTTCAATTACAATGCAAATGGACATATACATGCAATTTTATTTAAATGCATTACCTTTCTTTGCCTAGTGCATTGTCATGGTGTCACTCTTCTATTTGCATTCTGCTGCATTCATGAACCAATATTTGCAATTATAGTGAATGAGAAATTGTGATTTGGCCTGTAGAAGCTGGCTTCCTTTAATGTTCTTTTTCCGCTGTTAAACCCTGAATGATGTCATCATTTCTGTTTCTATCATTTACATTCTTATCATTACCTGTAAGCAATTTCAAATATAATATACTTTTTGGATTAAAGAGGCTCCATGGTTCTTTCATAGTTAATACACGTCAAGTTTTTCACACTACTGATTTTTACATTGTCAGTCATTGGAAGGGAAACATATACTTTCTGCAAAATTCATATTTTATGCTATATTTAAATTTTTTTCAATCTGTCTAGTTCAATTCCCCCTTTCCCAGTCTGAAGAACACTACATACCACCTAAACAATCACAACTTCAAGTTGAAGGCTGAGGAAATTTTAATAACTCCATTTCCTCTCAAATTTATGACATTGAAAACCATGTGTAAATTTGTTGGCTTTTGTGAAAATCATTTTATTTCCTCTATCATGTAACTTTAGTTTTAACCGAAAATTTGAAAAATAAGAGGGGTGGCAATGGATAATGGCTATAATCTCCTAAAAATGACTATCCAAGATGCCCTAGCTAATCAGTACCTAAGCCAGTTTCTGAGATAAAACTCAGATTTTGACTCTAAAATGTTTCTTTTCTTTTTTCTGTAAGGAGTTTTTAAGGTTCTACATTTGAGTTGTTTTAAGCAGTGAAACAAAGTTGTATATTTTCTTTGTTACCTAAGAAAATAATAATGCTTTGAACTTGTTACTTGCATATAGGAGCCCATGGTGGGTGGCACTGTGCTGTCTGTATTCTAGAATGTATACTGAAAATTCTCAACAGAAAGAGGTCTGTGAGGGGGGAGTGACTGGGATAGTAGATGATTCCTGCCAGCAAAATTCTTGTATTTAATATAATTTTATCATACTTAGACAATATAAGTATATCTTCTGTTACATCTAAACATAATTGCAGAATTTGTAGAGCCCAATCATTGAATTTTAGAGAATAGCTTATTGTTAAATGTTATCTAATCCAATATAAATCCTACTTTTTGATTTTTGCTATAATGATCAAGTCATTTAATATCTTCTTGTATCCTCTATTGATCATATGAAAATAACAGCATTTCTCACCTCTCTAATGTAGGCAATTTAATAAATTATTAATATTTATTGAGTATTTTAAACTACTGCTTTAAAACGTGTACACTAATAGATAATGGTATGTGAGAAAAAGAGAAGGCTTCAAGGATGACCTCACCTGTGTTACAACGTTGACCTCTGCACAAACGCAGATAATGGTTGATGGCTTTTCCCACGAAACCATCGTTAATATATGTTTCTCCATCCTACTGCTCCTAACAATCTCCCTTGCTTTTCAAGGAAACCCATCAATATGCTTTAGAGGCACTTCATCATTATTCCTTCTACTCTTTGTGAATAGTCAGTAGGAATATATTTCAGGGCTTCTAGGGCTATATTCATTTCCTACTTGCCTTTTAAATTGTCTCTTGCAGTTAAATAGAGGGAAAAAAGCTAGCTAAGTGCTCAGGTTACATATACTTAATCAAAAGTAAAATTTTACCAAACTCTTGAGTATTCGGGCTCTGTAGGGGGAAATTCAGAATCATGATGACCAATTAGATTATCAATATTTCTATATCATGTGTACATAATGATTTTAATGTGTATTATGCATACTTTAAAGAGAATTTTACATTTCATCACATATAATTTAATTTTGCAGTACTGGGGATCAATCCCAGGGCCTCATGCATGCCAAGCAAGCACTGTACCCACTGAATCACATCCATAGCCCATCATCACATATAATTTTGAGCTTAAAGAAAAGTTTAATTAATTCCCATAGAGTATAGTTAATAAGTAAAGTATAGTTAATTCCCATGTAAGGTCTACAACAGAAAAATATAGATATATACATATATATAATTTTGAATCTGCAAAGAATATTGTATCAGTACTTAGAGTGAGATTGTGATCAGATGATATCAGATCTCAGAGACATTTGCTTAAATAACAAAACATTATGGTTAGCTGTATTGAGGTATAAATGTGTGCATACCTAAAATAATCGAGAGTACACTTGAGGTCATTTACCATTTATTGAATACTTACCATAAACTAATCACTATGCTAAAAATTAGTCATATACAGATCAATGGGAAGTTATTCTCTCTGAAGGAGTAATCAACACGTAAATAATATAGAATAAATTATCAAATGGTAGAAGAGAGTTACTGAAGCACATACGAATCAGGATAGGAATCAGAAAGGGTGAACCATGAAACGAATCTTGAAGAATGGATAGTTTTCTATGTAAATAAGAGAAGGGGGAACTATTAGGACAAATGAGGGAATTTTAAAATATAGTACATTGTATACTCCAAAAACAGTAAGATGTTTTGTTTAATTTTGAGGGGAAAGAGGAAGAATAACAGCATGAGTAAGCAAATAATAAAACTTGAAAGGGACAAGTGTCAGATATAAGAAACCTGAACATCATGATAAGAATTTTGGACTTCCAGAATATGAAGAGACATTAGAGTATTTTAAGTCATAGTGTTTATTCTCAAAGAGATGTAAGAAGAAATTAGAGAATTTGCCTTACAGGGTTCATTTGATAATATCTAGCGACAGTCTTGGTTGCCAATGGAGGATGTGCATCTAGTGTGTAGGACATGCATCTAGTGCGTAGAAGTCAGGGATATTGCTGAGAATCCACAATGCACAGGACAGCGCCCACAATAAACATTCTAAAATGCTAATAATGCTGCTAATAAAGCCAGTCAGGTAAATTTACAAAGAGAAGTCTGCAGTGTACTGCCCATTGAGAGGGCATTGCATCTCAAGCAGAAAACAATGAAAACCAGAACTAAGGCACTAAAAGAACTTAAGAAGATACACATGGACCAATGCTTAAAAGTAATAATTTATCTAGTTTGCAGCATATTAAGTACAGTATTTGAGATATAAAGGATACTCAGAAATGACTGTGTTATTTTCAAACTTGGGTGACACTGGGTGTCTGTGGATCTAATGAAATTAGAGAAGTTTGTGATATGCTCAACTTTAGGTTTCTGTGGGTTCATTACATGATCATATATGGTTAAATAAACATGCAGGTGTGGAACTCTGGAAAATAGTTCCAAAGTTCCACAATCAAACATCAAGCATTTATTTAGTGTTTTAATCCAAGCATATGGGATGAGACATACACCAAAAAAGACATAACAATTGCTTTCATTGAACGTCATCCCATCCTTCAATCAGGAAGATGGACAAATGAAATTATAAGTGTACAGGTAATATATGTGATCTTTCCTTAGAAATTAGTAACGAGTTATTTTTAATAATATGAGATGACAATGGTGAGATGAAGTAGACAATCTCATACACTAACTGTGAGAGTATTATTTAGTATAAAATCTTCAAATGATAATTTGTCAATGTGTGTAAGATTCTCTTCTTTTGAACAAGCCATTTAAATTCTAGGAAATAATGAGGTATGTGTCCCTTTTATGTGAAGGTATATATATCACATCATTATTTTTAAAAGTGAATAGATAGAAGCCATATATATGCCCCTAAATTGCTATATGGTGAAATTAATTGTTATAATTTCATGTGAGTTAACTGTAAGCAGGTCTTAGTAATAGGACATTAGTACTAAATACACTAGTATTTAGAAGAATGGTTAGTGGTATAGGGAGCTATCTATGGTTGACAATTTAATAGAGAAAAATATTCTAACTGAGCATCTTATATAGACATAGATATATATTTATGCATATGCAATAATTAAAGTGATTATTTGAAGGTGACAGGTTAAGAAGTAATGCAATTCTCTTGTTTTCTGTGTCATATTAAAAATGACTAGAGTAAAAAAGATTATAGCTAGGGAACAAAAAAGCCTTTCATGTAAAATTATGGTGTTTGAAGTATGGCATTCTGATGAAACTGAAGTTTCTCTGCTTCTGCAGGTAGGTGGGGATCCGTATTTGATGTAGGCCTCTGCAGTCCAGAAAGCCTGGTTCTACTCCACTAAAATTGAGTGACACATTGCAGATCTTAATGGCAGGCTATGCCCTCCAGTATTGCAGCAGATCCCAGCAGCTCACCATCAATTTCTTCTTTCTGGTTCTAGTCTTGTGAATTTTAGAAAGGAAATCCATGAACAAGGATGAGTGAGTGTAAGAAAAGGATTTATTCAAGTGCAAATAGGAACAGAATTCCCGCAGGTTGAGAGGGGACCCAAGAGGGGTTGTTAATTGAGTGTGCTATTCTAGGGGTTTATATAGTACTTGGGTCAATGCTATTGGTCAAAATTTATGCTAATCCAGATTTGGAAAAGTACCAATGTTATTGGTTATCCTTGCAATCCTATTCACACCTGCCTCACCTTTGTTTTCCCACTGTTCAAGGGGAGATGGGAGGTTGAGGGCCTTACAGAAGCTAAGTGGTTTGCACCTGTGGTGTTGTATAAAGGGGCTTTGGCAGCAGGCGTCTGCACCAAGGCCCAGGCTGGCCTGCATGGTAACAGGTTGGCAGGTTCAGGCCCACTTTGTCTCAGGCCCCTGTGTGAGGGAGCTGTGTTTCCACCTGGTCTCCAACCTGCCCAGGGCTCCACTCCTACTCTTCACTGCTGTGTCTCAGTGGGGATTAGTGGGCTTGGAGGCTGGGGAGCTTCACAACCAGAAACCACTAAAAGGTTGTTAAGTGAAGGGAAATAATATCACAAATACACTGAGGGTTATATACTTGTTTAATTTCAGAGCTAAGTTAATTATTATTCTAGTGTACATGTATACAAATACTTGTGAGTCCTATGTATATTACTTTCTTTATATATCCACGTATAGTTAATGTTTTTCTTTTATTGAGACTGTTGAATTCACTGAGACTTAAGTTTCAAGTTAAAAATATGTAAGCTTCAAAGTGGGTACAGAATGAATTAGAAAATTACAAATCTATAGAGCGCAAAGGGTAGGCATAAAAGAGCATACCAATATTAGGAAAATCTAAGAGAAATACTAAGATTACTACTGGTTTCTTTGTTGGTTCTAAAATAGGTTCACCATACCTAAAAACACAGGTTGCTTTAAGAATATACATGTTTTGAAAAAACCATAAAATTGACCAATTTCCCTCTAAATTCCAAGATCATTAAACTTAAGTGGAAAATTGACACTTCCTTCTAGTCATGCAATTTTCTACCATATCCCTTTTCTGCCTTTTGAAATGACCAATTATAGCCTTTCTCCTAAAATCTCACAAATCCTCCCATTCCTTCCTCTTCAATGTGCTCTTCCCTCACATTTAGTGGAGAAATGGAAGTCACAGGACAGCAATCTCCTTATGGATGACTATAACTACCAACCTCCTTACATCTGTGCCAACTCTCTCCATCTTGCAGTTAAAATTCCTCCTGAGTATTCTGCACCCCATTTTCCCAACCTTGCTCAAAGAGTTTTCTCCCTTGATTATGTGTCTTTTACTTGTCTTAAAAGCACATTCTACGTGTGTCTCTTCTTGTATCCTTCTCATTACCACCTCCAGCCCCTCCAGACAGAATTCTGTCCCCAACCATCCACTGATAGTTCCTTCTTCAGGGTCAACAATAGATTCTCATTATCCTGTGCTTCCTGGTTATATTTTTCAGAGATTTCCCTGCAGATTCCCCCATAGGCATTTGGTTCCTCTTTCTAGAAGTACTTCCATAGTACCCCACTACTCTTTTGACTTTGCTGACTTTGCTGGCCATGTGAACTAGAATCCTTTCCTGTCTTCCCTCTACCCATTCTTTGAAGTTTGATATCCTTCAGGGTATGATTTCAACATGACATCCTTATTTTCTCAAGCTATAATGTTTCTTGGGCTACATATTTACCCAGGGGAATGCCCCAGGTTGGTACTGGGGATTGAACCAATTATCCAAGGTTTTAGGTATCACCTACTTGTTCACGACTTTTTATTTTACTGTGCTGCCCCAGACCTCTCTTCTTTTTAAGTACATATATGCATCTGAGTTTCCTTGAATGTCTCGTTGGCATCTCAAATATAGCAAGCCATGCCTGAACACTTAACATCCCCTAACAGTAGTACAACTCAATAACCAAGAAATCATTTTGAACCCCCCCTTTAATAATCATTTATATCAAATGTAGTTTCCACCTCTAAAATATCTTGCACCCAAATACATTCCTCTAACTTTACTAACAATACCTCAGTCTATGCCAATGGCATTTTTCTGTCCAAACTCTTACAATGTCGTACTAATCAATCTTAATGTTTCAATAGGACTTTCTCTCCCTTTACCTAACCTGAGTTTTGTTATCTGGTCAGAAATTAGAATCAGCTTTGAAATATATGAATTAGATCACATTGTTCTTCTGCTGAATTCCTTCTCTGACTTCCTACTAAATTTAATATATTTTATAGTCTGTTTCCCTAGTTTTCAAGACCCTGTTTGGATCTGTTACCTACTTCTCTAACTTCATCTTGATTTCCTCTTTCTTCCCTCCCAATCCTCTAGAATTAACCTCCTGGTACACAATGGAAAGCCTCTTCTCCTTAAGGGTATTAGATTTATTGTTCTTCCATGAGTCTACAGTGGTTTTTTTCCCCCTATATGATTGCCTTCTGTTGCATAATTTGTTTTTTTCTATCAGTATTTACTCCTCAGAAATGTCCTTCTTAACCATTGTACATACAAAGCATTTGTTTTCATACCATTGGACTGTTCATTTTTTTTTTCTATCCTTCATAGAAAATCATAAATTTTGCATTTAGTTATTGGTTTATTAGTTTACTTATTTTTACATCCTATAAAATATTATTTAAATTGCAGCAGGAATATTGTGTAGTGCAAAACTGTATGTGTGTTTCTCAGAGTAGTATCTAACATCAATAAGGTATTATTGATTTTTTCCTAATAAACAATTAATGAAATGGGTTCAGTAAAATAACCAAATAGGACATATTAGATCATCCCAAGGTATGCTGAATTTGATAATATTATCTTTACTAGACCATATGGAACAGATTTCTCTTGACATCTGCCACATGAGTAGGGATATGAATTCTAATTTTCCAAAACGTAGAAAGCTGTAACAGATTTGAAGTGTTTTAAAACATTAGAATAACCTGGGATGCTTTTTTATAGATGAACTCACATTGCAAATAATTGTATTTGTATTTTGATGATGAAATTATAATCAATCGTCTTGAAAGCAGTGCCGGTTTTAACAGTTTCTTATGGGGAGAGGTGGGCTCCTCTCTCTGTGATTTAACATTGAGTACTTTGCATTGAGAGCTTACTTGCAGTTTGTCTTCTGGTAGCAGCTGTGGCTGTGGTTTGCAGGGGCAACTGCTGTTCGTATTTCTGTCTCTTGACTTTAGAAGCTATACTCTGTCTTTGTTGCCATTGAATCATGGCCACTTAGATGACTGCATGCTACATGATGCTGCCATCTCCTAGCAGTAAATAGCATATGCTGTCTTGTTTAAGGTTGTATTTCAACATTATGTTTCCCCTTCGTATGTTAGATGAACTTACTTTGGCTCCCGACACTATGCTTCTTGAGTTACAAGAGTTTTAGAAGTGTAATAATACTGATGATGAAGATGGTGACGAAAGTAATGGCGAATTTGATGGTGTGGGTGCTGATGATAATGACAGTGAAAAATGAAGAATGACTTGGATTCTTTATCCATCTTCACCTTGGATTTGATGCCACTTGGATGATTTAAATTAGCAACTGCTTAATTAGTCAAAGTAAGATCTAGAAATGCTTTATTCCTTATGGATATATTTTAAAGAAGGATCAGGACACATCTGGCTCTTGATTTCTGGCTTTCTTTAGTCATCAGCCTCGTCTCTAAGAGGCTTAGTAATTTATTATGCTTTCACTGCTTTCCAATGGGGCATAAAAAAGAAAGTGATTTTACTTGAAAAGAAAACAGTTTTCATTCACTAATTGTGAATTAAATGTTACACTATGAGTAGAATTGACAATAATGTACTAAGTGCTTGTAGGATAATTATAATATCCAGTGTTTCTTTAGTTTTTAATTATGCATGTTAATGAGTTGCCAATATGGAAACTACATATTTTAGGTTTTTATATCTGCAGTATTACAAAAGATGCTTAATCCCTTTTTTTCTAACTGAAATTCTCTTATCCTATACTATAATTAAAAAGCTCATGTTTTTTCTAAAACTAAGATTCTTACCAGACTCAAAATCATAAGGTAAATAAAAATCATTACACATATTTTTCCAATTGGTTTGTGCAGTTTTTTTTAAAATTCAATTATATAACATTGGTTCATCCTTGCTTCATTGCACATTCTCATCACAGAAAAGGATCTATCAATTTATTTATTCATTAATAATGTATTGAGCAGTCATGAACCCTATACCAAGCCAAATAACTTGCATTGACTTGTATATTCTTTCCCTTTACCGTTTTCTCTATTTCATTTAAGAAATTTCATGAGTATTTTATATCAGGAGAGATCACATAGCTTTCACTAAATTTCATTTCAGAAATTTATAAATTTCCTGAAAATGTAAGTTCAAAACATAAGTGTTGATTAATAAAAAAAAAAAAAGTGGTAATTTAAAACATTAGAAGTTGTTTTGTTGTTTGTTATTTTTGGGTAAGTCTCAATTGTCACTTTGTCCTTAGTATATCAGTCATGGGCAGGGACATTTTGTATGCATCTAAAAGATGCACAGAAATAAAGGCAATTACTAAACCTACTTCATGACCTATAATATGATTTATTTAATTTGTGGGTTTAACATATGGAGTCCTGAAAATTATGTGATTACAAATTATTTTGTGTGGGTACTCTGTATGCAAATTACATATGGTAATCATTATTTCAGACTGCTGAGTTTCACGCAAATGTTCATCCTTACCATTTGTGGATGTGTAATTCTTCCCTTAATATTTCAAATATTAATTGCCTCTGAGGTCATCAATTTATTATATATTCAAAATTTATCATTTGTGTGACTGACTTAATTATATGTTCTTTTGCATCTTGTAACAGGACTCAGAAGCAATAAATGTCCATTATTAGAATCCTTTGCATTTTAAAAGATAAAGCCATTAAAATGTCATAATAAACATGTTTTTACTAAATTCCTGCTTTATGATTAGTGATAGAATAAGAATAAAATAACATTGTGCCACAGATACAATCATAGAAGTTTTATGTTCAAAGATTTCTCTTCAAATTCTTTTATCTATAGATGTGAAGTTTGGGAAAGATGAAATGACTTGTTCAATATCACATAATGAATTAGTAAGAACCAAAGTTGGGAAACCAGAGTTTTTTATTTAGTAGAGTCATAAAACATTTAAGTTGGGAAAGAATTTCAGGAGTCTTCCATTGTGATCCAAAGTTATGAGGCAATTTTTATATTTTTAAGTTTCTTAACTTTACTTCTCAGGAAGAAGATTAGCAAGATTCAATGGAAAGAACTAAGATCTTAAAATAAGATGGAGCGCAGATTGCATATCAATCCTGACACTTATTATGTGTGCTTGAACATGTTCCTAGATGTCTCTACTCAGAATATTTGTTTTCATTAGTAAAACAGATTTTGTGACTCAGAGATAATAAAAGATTATGATTTAAGACCATTGTCTTATTCTATACCACAATGAAAAAGCTCATGTTTTTCTAAAAATAAGATTCTTACCAAACTCAAAATTGTAAGGTAAATAAAATTTATTATACATATTTTTCCATTTGGAAATGGTTTAAGGCATTGTCTAGAATTTGGAGATTTTTTTCAATAATTGTTTTTTTTTTTTTCTTTTTTTTTTTCCAAAGCAGTGTGACTACATTTTCAGATGTAGTCTGATAGTCTTTCCAGCTAGGGGATGCAAGCAATAATCAGATGTAGGTGGAAGAAGAGATGAAAGGAAGTTGGCCTAAAGTGTAGGAATGATTCATATGGCTCCCAAAATTCCCCAAAATGTGTGTTAAGGAAATAAAGGAAAGCTTTCTGATTTCTCAAAACTCATTAGCAGAAGTGATTTTACAAAGAACAACAGGAAAGTTAGTGGAAAAGACAAGAGAATAGAAAGGGGTTAATTGAAGTACAGGAAACTACTAATTCATAATCCCATTCACTTACCTAATTCTAAGCCCTACTATCCTTGTATAGAAAGCAGTTTGTCTTATTGGGTGCTCTTTATAGAAGAAAGATCCTCTGTCTACATAACAAAAATAGTTATTATGTTATGACTAACACTATAATCAGAATCTTTAGATTTCATATATCTTTGCATAAGTCCCCCACTCAAAGTAATATCACATTTATGCTGAGAAATATGAGAAAATAATGTTTGTAATTCTGCATAAAATAGAATATTCTATAATTTCTTTTATTTTCATTTGCATTTGAGACCAATCCATTGAGTATTTTGAAATGCCCACAAAATGCTAGTTCGTGAAATTCTCTTAACACTAATGGCACAGTTATCCATGTAGCACAAACCTGATGATTACCTGGAAGGCATGTGTTCCTGAGAGCTCTGCTCTCCATCCTAGAGTGAATGGATACTTGTTCTTGGAACTGCACTTGTTGGAAGGGTTTTTATGATGAATATTAGTGTTAACACAAGGAGCAAATATAAGAAGGCTACATTTTACATGTTCAACATCTCTTATAAATAGAGGCTGTCTACAGTTAAAAAAAATGCATGTAAAACCCATAACTTTATTCTTATGCTGCTTCAAAATCAAACCATGCCAAGATCTGCTCACCTCTCTATGTACAACTGACTGTTCCGCATCAAACTCTTTCTTTCAATTGAAGAGAAAATTAAAATAAAAACAAAAAAAACAAAAAAACAAAAAAATTCATCAGGCATTTGAAGATTCCCAGGACTGAAAGCATTAAGCATTTTAAGAAAAATGTCTAACAGAAAAGGTTTTTTTCCTATTTTTCAAGGCATCATCAGACAAACTGTCAAATATCTAGACTGCCCACATAGTGCTAGTCACCCGAAAGAGAGCTGAATAAATTTAATCAATCCAGGCAATCATGAGAATGTTTTGTCTACACAGTGAATCCAAACATCTGTGCATTTGAACATATGAATGTTACTAAAATATCTGGAGAATCAATTGAATTTTTGCAGTGTTGACAAGAATGTACTTTTCAATTTGATACAGACTTACATTGTCAGATTTATCCAGCCCTTCTTTAATTAATTTAATAATTTGTCATTACTTCATATTCCTTGGCAGCTTAAGAATTGCACATTTTTTCCTGACTTATAATTAATTTGAATAAACTATTGATTTAAGTATCAACGAGTTTGATGAGATCTATAGTCAGCAGAGTCATATCAGATATGTCTTAGTATATGAACCAGGGATAAAAATCTAACTGATATAATCAAGAAATATTCAGGCCAAATGCTATTTATGTAACTCATTAAAACATGCTGTTAGATAAAACAACTACACAGTAACTAACTCCCTTTTTGTAACCTCTGCCTTAAGTGTGATGCACATTTTGTCCTGTACAATTCAATATTCAGGAATATACCTAATTTTGCACAGACCAGAAAAATACTGATAGTCCAAAGTACCAATTACCTTCTTCTAATATTAGTTTGCTGTTATATTTTTATGTAACACTTGTGTCTTACATTGGAAACCTATCTGAATGCTTTTCTAAATAAGTCTTTGAGAATTAGTAGATGGCACAGAGATATTCTTGACTAGTAGAAACACTTGATGATGACTCTGAGTTAAATACTGAGTTTTATCACAGGACAGATGACAAATTCCATCTTATATTTTCAGGTGTTTTGCTCTTTCTGGAGGGATGTGAGTAGTGGCTGGCTTCTGGCCCACACCACAGACCTGGAGAACATATTGGGCAAATAAGGCAATCATTAATCAAGAACTCCACATACCTGAGTCTCAGGGATGGAGAATTTCTATTTACCCTTCTCGAAGTCCTCTGCCATATGCTATGTGGAAAAGTATGTCTCCTCAAGACTCTTATCCTTCACATTTAAAGATAGCATTACCATTGTCAAAATTGACTATGCTAGTTATTTTGTTTTGGCCATCAAGTAACCAACTGTCCTGATTTGCTTAGGGTAGAGTGATTTACTGGGATTCAGGAATTTCATTATGAAAATTGGTAAATCTCACCAGTAAAAACACATGTGTCACCTGAAGGGTGCTATAGGTTCACCTCTTTAATATTTTTGGTAATTTTTGATTGATTAGTTGCTTTTTTATATTGTTATTTCTGTTGTTCCTAAGAATATTTAGTTTTATCACATGCTTATACTCTTAATTTTTAAAATTCACCATTTAATTATTAAAATAGCTGACAAAAATTTTTCATTGAAAAAAAAAACCTTCCTAAAAAAGAAGTTCTTTGAAGTTCAAAAGAATGTCTGTTTTTGATGACATTGTCCCTGTCAGTTATGCCATCTAAGGATGAAAGGTTTCCTAATCTTTATTCTGGAAAATTAAAATAGTCCCTTTTTTTTCCCCACACAAGCAGCCTTTAAGCCATCACCTTTGACTCCTTGAACAAAATAGAAGAGCCAATCAGAAGCCGTTGGAGAAGCTATTACTTATACTTGAACAACTAAGCTATGAACACCTTGACTTTATTACCTCCTGTTCATTAGGAGTGGGGGTCTCTTTATTCTGTCATATTCTGGTACTTACTAGATTGGCATTTCCAACATGCAATGTCTTATGTAGCAGAAATTTTCAACAATGCAAATAAAATGGGGGGGGGGGGTTACAGACAGAAGTTGCTGACATATGCCTAGAATTAGGAGGTCTAATTACCCAATCCTTAATCTCTTAATGATTTCAAAATCAAAGCTACCTAAAATTCCCATTTATTGGCTACAATGTTAAAAAAGATCTTTTTAAAACCAGTTTTCCCTACTTCTCACATACAAGTGGACTTAAATATTGGAAACACAGTTTAAAAATTGATTCTCCTACAGAAGATATTGAGAATATTTTGGCATAACTATAATACTTATCCCTGCATACACAAGACAAATCAGAAGTAAAGAAACTACCCAAGTTAAATGACTATAAATATTTTCATATTCAAACATTTAAGATATTTGGGTATGGAAACAATGCCACTTTCCAATTCTACCTTACTGGCAAGCTCTACCAACAGGCTGTTTTAGAGCCATTACATTATAGGTAAGATGAATGCCGGGAATCATAAGTCTTCTCTATTTTCTTGTTAGTTCTTTCAACTTTGAATAAAGTAGGTCAGGGTGAACATTCTATTTTTGCCTCTTTTGGTTCTTCTGAGATAAAATTCTACAAATGTTTTATTTTTAATTATACTTCATGTATGTATCCCTTGCTGGTTGAATATAAAATATTATTGAAATATAAAACTATGTACCATTTTCACTGTCATTAGACATCATTGTCATCATAAACATTTGCTAGAGCAGAGTTTGGTGGGATCATAGTGGCAAAAAATGATGAAAAAAAAGGGAATATAATGAATTAGTATCCCCAAGGTATTTATTCTATTTCTGAAAGTACATGTTTACAAACAACAAAAAATATGCTTACAAGTTAGTACAAATTAGCTGCTGAGTGAGTGGCTAGTGAGTAATAATGTAATTCAGGAAGATGAACAGTCAATGAAGAACATGTAGTTTGGGGAAGAGATTTAGAAGAACAACAGTAAATTACAATGGACTGTTAGGCCTTTCTCTACATTTAATAGGAGAAATGCCAGAAAAGAGAAAGGAAAGTTGAATATAGTGACAAAAGTAGAGAAAATATAAGGTTGGCAAGGGTTTAGAAAAACACGTTGATGTCTAACAATTTGCGTTTTTCAATGCACTACAAATTTGATAGAAGCTAAGAAGAGTGTATTCTCCAGTATAGGTAAGAGGGAAATAGACAACATAAAGCAGTCTGACTCAACATTTAAGATGTATATTTTCATAAGATGTGAAACTTAAAGGAAATTTGAGAATTTTATTGATCTCAGTACTTTAGGTTAACAGGAAATTAAGATGTCATTTTCAGTATGGCACAGTGCCTTCTGTGTATAATCCAACCTACCTGGGAGACTGAGGAAGACCACAAGGAAGGCCCTTGGCAACTTATTGAGACCCTGTTTCAGAACAAGAAATAAAAAATGCTGGGAATGTAGCTCTATGGTAGATGTAGCTCTGGATTCAATCCCCAGTACCATCCCATCCACCCAAATATCATTTTTAAACCAACCAAAGATAATTTGATCCATTTCATAAAAGTGAAAATGATCTCATAATTGTAAAACACAAAATATTACACAATTAATCAAATGGACCAATAAATATTGTGAATATATTCTAAATTCTAAAATAGCTCTATTGAACTATAATTTATATAGAATGAAACTTGTCAATTTTAAGTTCACAATTTATGAGTTCTAATAAATTTATGCAGCTATTCACTTAATTCAAATTTAGAATAGCTTCAGCACACTAAAATCTCCCCTTCTGTCCATTTGTTGCTAATTCTCACACCTATCTTTGGCTTTTTTGTCTTTCCATTTTTGTTTATTCTGGAAAATTCAAATCAAGGGAATCATATAATATAAATTTTCATGACAAATGGAGGACAATTATTTAGCATTCCTCTTTGTTAGTCATTATTCCATTCCTGTGGCAAAATATCCAAGAATAATCAAGTTTAAAATAGGAAAGGTTTATTTTGGCTCACAGATTAGGAGGTTTTGGACCATTGTCTGTTGGGCCATTGCTTGTTCACCTGGGGCAAGCACATGATGGAGGAAGTTGTTCATCACATAGTGAACAGGAAACAAAAGTGAAAATTAGGAAGCAGCTAGAGTCCCAACATCTCCTTCAAGGGAATGGCTCCAAAAAATAGACTTGCACCCAGTGGACGCCACCTCCTAAAGATTCTATTCCTCCCGATAGTTCCACAAGCAGGGACTGAGCCTTTAACACATGGGCCTTTGGAGAACACTTAACCAAACCATAGCACTCTTCTATGTATTGGTTCTTTCATGAATATTTATTCTGCAACCCAAGATGGTGGAGCAGCAACCTCTTTGGTTGTAGAGGAACCAGGAAGTAAGCACCACTATGAAAGTACACTGATTTTCTCATATATTTTAAAAAGAAACCTAGATGTTTGTTTTACTTATTAGATGTTTAATCTGAGTTTAATTTATGAGCATGAGTAGTGACTATATTAAAGATTATTTTTGAGTGAGCCATAATATTTACATTACACCAAAGAAATAAAAATTCCACACATACCTTTATAAATTTTTAATTGACGTGTAATATTTGTACATATATAAGGTACAAAGTTTGATAATTTAACACATATATACAATGTGAAAAAATCATGTCAGAGTAATCAACATTTCCATCTCCTCAATATTTATCATTTCTATGTGTTGGAAAAGTTTGGACTTTCCTATTCATTTTTAAACATATAATAAATTGTTGTAAGTGATCATTAACCTACTGCATGTATTTTGATATTGCCTGTGTTCATGGGTGATCAGAATGTCTCAAAGGAATGGCAAATTTAATTTTTTTTCATTATTGCATAATATTTATTTTGTGTAAGATGTGAGTGTTATTTGTATTTGGCAGAATTTAATTATGTTTTAAAGATATGGTACACATTGGTTTCCAAAATTTGTGAAGAATATAGCAGAGAAAATTGGTTCAAAGAATCCTTGATAACACAATGAATTAATGAATGTTGGCGGTGAGCTTCCACAGATTTTGGGCCCATTATTTCAAGCTATTCTTCAGAAACACCCCTGGTGGGTATATAGATTTGTGTGCATCTTCATATGCTTATTCAATGTTTCAGACTCTTTCCAACATAAAAAAGAAAGAAAAGAAACAGCAATCTAGTTTGGTGAAAATAGTAATTTGTATATTTAATTTGAAATTATTTGTTTCTAATTAAAATCAAATTCTTAATTTTTATTTCTTCATTTGCACATTATCTCTTCATTTTGGTCCTATTTTTATGTTGGGAGTGTTAGGATTTTTCATTTTATAATCTCTAAAATTCTGTACATAGGTAATGTAATCCAATTAATATACTTGTTGCAAATTTGTTCTCAGAATATCATTTGTCTTTATTTAATGGTTATTACTTACATAATATTTTAATTACATTTTCAAGGTCATTGATGTTTTTCCTTGATGACTTATTTTCATTTTGTTCCTTAGAGCGATTTGGGCATAGTTCATAGTCAAATGTTCAGTTTAATAGTGTGAATATTAAAGAAGCAATTTCCTTAAAAATATATATTATTTGTCACCCCTACATCTGTAACTTAACGGTGCAGTTTCATTACCTGTCAGTTTTTTGAAGGTTATCAAAATAGGCAAGAAATCAAAATGATTTACTAACTATAAATATTACACCGTCATCCTCAATGACATCAATGCAGAACTCCCATGTTTCTTGGGGAATATATACACTAGTGAATATTTAATTAATCTGTTTTAAACAAGAAAATAGTGAGACTTTACATCATAAGTCTTGACAATTTTAACTAAAGGAACCAGCTCAGTCCTTTTTTCTTCCTCTCTTGGTTAGTGGCAGGCACATAATCTGTAGCCTTTATCCTTGCCAAGCATATTTAATAGCATTCTTAAAAACAGATGGAAGCAAATACTTGATATGAAATCAAAATTTTAAAAGTTTCTTCAACTGAGAAATTCAAGTTATTCACTGTGGGGTATAAATACATGGAGCCAGCCTGCCTCCTGTTCCTCTGCTTTAAAGCAAGGGCCGTTTAACCTTTGATCTCAGTGTTGCATTAGTGGGGAGGAAGCAATAGTAATGATAATATTAATGGTAATGAGAAGAAAACAAATACAAGAAGAATATTGTATACTGATCATGGTTTTCCTATTTGTAAGTTCTTTATTGAAGAGTGGGCCACATTTTTTTGTTATGATTCCTCAATACAAGTTATTCCATTCTTTTACAAATAAAGAATCAAATGTAAATAAGTAATTCAAGGTTATGAAGCAGCATTTTAAACCCAGATTTTCTGGCCCTTCACTGGAGACCAGACCCTGAAACCAGTAGAAGACAACAATCAGACTTGCTGTGGCTATTGGTGCCCCAGTTGCTCAGCACCAAGGTCAGTGTCACACACCTGACTCCATGCTTCCCTTGATCATGACAATGTCGGTCTGTAATGATGTTTTATTCACTATATTTCTGTCCTGTCCAATGTCTTGGTTTCTTGGGCCTTATCAAATATTTTTATGTGGCTAAGTCCTCAGGACTCCCCAGGAATAAACTTTGTCTCTATTGATAGATGGCTCTTTGAATAGCAAACACTCTCAACCTAATTGTTTTCAGTGCACAAAACAATTTAAGTTTATTTTTTTCTATCCATTTTCTATTCTTCAGCAAATCTAATACTTTCTCTTTTTTCTTCCACAAAGACACATTAAATAATTAAAAATTCTTTTTTAAGAGATTGCTTTGGCCATTGGTTTTCTTTTTTTGTCTTTCTCTTTTCTTCCTCTCTTGTTTTCTCTTTCTTTTGCCTTTATCCTTCCCTTCTTTCCTTCCTTTCCATTCTCTTTCTCTCTTTTTTCCTTATTCTCAGGAGATAGAATATTTCCTCACAAATTGGTGTAAATATTGAATAATTCACTAAAATCCCACTGGGACTAGAGATCAGGTGAAGGAATTATTCAAATGTGACCGAACATGCATTCTAGGTGATTCTAACCACAGCCAAAGCCTCCAACTACTTTTAGAGAATATCACTTATACAGAGAATAAAAAGACAATTTTCTGTCTATGAAAAGAATGTAATTCCATTAATTCCTTTCAGTAAAGCATAAAAAGGTGATTAACCGAGCAAAACAATTGGCCAGTTCCCTTATCTAACTGTCTTGAGCTGAACGAATTACTTATAACTTAGTTCTGTATTTCAATATGGATAAATGTCTATTAGGAACTTAGGTACATTCATAAAAACAGTGTTATGAAATCCCAAATTAATTCTTTACTATTGTCAGATTTTTACTGTCCTCAGGAATCTTGTCATGAAATATAAATTAATTTTAGTTGAATGTAATGCACTTTTGCCTCTTTTTTAACTTGTCGAAAATGTTCAGCTGTTATAATTGATCTTAGCTAATTGAATCCTCCATTGAGTGTAGACCTTTCTAATCTAATTTAGATTATAAACCCAGTTAGTCTTCAGGGACTTTCTAGACCTCATTATATTCTTTCACATATTTTACTCCTCTTCCATTTCTTCTCTAGAGATCTGTAGTCAATCGATGCTACAAAAAAAAAAAAAAATAGAAAAGAAAAAAAATGATATCAGGTATTTGATGCATCTGGTTTTCCACATATGCTCCTTTGACTACAGTATTTTCTGTGAATGAGTTTCTAACTTGCCTGTTCTGTTCCATATTTTATCTCATTTTGACCTTATGTTGCTTAGGTCCCATGACTTACATTCTATCTTAGAAACATGATAATTTATAAATGCAATTCAAATACTGTATTCTCCTACTCTGATGAAATACTGAATATTTGCAATAATTACCCTAGAACATTAATTTCAAACTTTTCCTTCTCTTACTTAAATATGAAATATAATTTGTGACAATCTTCATTTATTTTTGAAATGGCTTCACCTATTGTGATTATTCAACTGATTTTCATGCTTACTCAATGTCTATAATGTAATACACACATAAAAATTTAACATCCTATGTTAAAGATGGGTTTGAACAAGGGCATTGTATTAATTATTTGAGGCCCAGGATCCAATTAATTAAACTGATTAATTTATCTTCCTTCAAAAAATTTTTATTCATTCTCACTTACATAGCATTTTTGGATAAGAAACCTGCTTTTATGAAGTTCACACTCAAATTGTAGGCAAAAACAATTACATAAATGGCTTTATAGAAGTAAAAATGTGATATGGACCATATAAGAAGTGTCAAGAGTTTTAAAACAACAGCTCACCTTCTCTTCATCCAGTGTTCTTACTCCTTTTCTTAGGCTGTAGTACCAAAGAATCAAAGTCACATGTGATTCAAGTTGCAATGTTTGTCTCTGGCAGTTCTCATCTTTACCTAATTGTGGCTTTAAGCCAGAGTATTTGCATGTCCTTATCCTCAAAATAAGTCAACTTATTCCTTGTGCAGACATTGCTAACCATATGCTCTTATATCAGCATTAAGTACAGAACTCTTCTCTGGAAGTCTGGGTAGAATAATTTAGGCCAAAGCAGTTGCTGTTAAATCAAGAGTTTACCATCTTGAGGAAGACAATGACTTGTGACCCTGTAGTATCATGAGCTATTGCTTATTCACTGACAGCACTGTCTTCTCCTTGAATTCCCTATCAGTGTCATGCTGACTTTGGAAATTTGGACAACAGGAGGTAGGGTTTATGAGGCAGGCCAGCTGGTTTTGAAGAGCCAGATGCTCTAAAATACTTCCATGCCTCTCAAGGCATGGCTGGTAATGCTGTAGCTCAGAAGGGCTGCCAGCCACATGTGGATTATGAATAAAGCACAACTCAAAGAGATTCTGAAGGAGTGTCAGTTTCAAATATAATATTGAGGTCATGATAAAAATGATAATGATAACAAATGGGATCACTGACAGAGCCTTATTCTGTCTAGCATCACATTTATTTTACATCAATCTCACAACAACCTACAAGACAGAGACTATGCATCTTTATTTTACAGCTGAAGAAACTGGGCCATGATGAGGTTAAATAATTTTCCCCAATTGCACAGTGAGGAAGTGACAGAGAACTAAAGCTTAAATCCAGACAAGGCTAACTAGAACACAGGATCCAAGTACCTCTGTCACGGGAACTAAAGCTTAAATCCAGACAAGGCTAACTAGAACACAGGATCCAAGTACCTCTGTCACGTTGCATAAAGCAGTTGAAATTTTCCAAGAATCCTCTAGTCATTAAAACCAGATTTCAAAATGTGTGAATAAATGCTGTTTTAAACATTTTAAATCATTCCAAAGACTTTCTTTCAAGATTAATTGAAGAACGAATCCTTTGAAATTACTCTTTAGGGAGGAAAGGGTACTGCATTAAAATAAAATCAGCAATCCCAATAATTTTATTTGAACTAAAAAACGAGATTCTTCTTTTTTTCATCTTATTGCAGTCGATCTACTATCTAAGAGCAATATTTTAAATTTATCCAATATTGAACTAGACTGCTTTTACTCATAATATTTATGACACTATATGTGTGGGCTTTTTACCACCAACCAATACTTCAACTCTCTGGATACCTACAATTCAATAACAATTCTGACACTACCCAGAGTTAACACAGACCCCAGAGATTCAGGGCTTACTCTTCATAAGACTGCCCCCACTTCAGATGTCATTTCCAAGTCCAACTCACCCATACTTCAATTAGAAAGAGTCCCATGCCCTCCTGGTGAGGTTCAATAATTTGATAGAATGACTCAGAAATTAGGAAAATACTTTGCTTACTATCACTAGGATATGATAAAAGATACAGCTCCACAACAGACAAATCACACACCTCAATGTGTTTATAAACCCAGAAGCTCTCTGTACTACAGGGTTTTTATGTACAGTACTATATGTAGGCAATATTGACTAATTTTCAGGTCATTGGTGATTAACTCATTATCTTGACCCCTCTTCTGTCTGGAGATTGGGGGATGGGAATGAAGGTTCCAATCCTTTAATTATGCTTTGGTCTTTCTGGTGAATATCCCCCATCTTGAAGTTAACCAGGTACTCAGTCACCAGCCATCCAGTAATGCACAAAAGGGTATTCATCACTCTAGAGATTCCAAGCATTTTAGGAGGGATGTGACAAAACCCAGAAACCATACAAGTCTTATTATATGGCATTATCACATAAACCCAAAACTTGATTGATATAGGGATTCAAGTAGTTATCATTTAAAGGCAGTTAAGTTTTCAGTCATCAATTAAGCTAATGAAAACATATTACTTGCTATACGTAATATAAAGGTTTAGTTTTCATTTTTGAAACATAGCAAAGGGAAAGGAAATCTACATTAATTTTGTCTTCTTTATAATATTAACTTTCTTTAAACAGATAATTATTAAACACCTCTTTTTTAAGCACTGTGCATTGAGGACACAAGGATAGGTAGATTACATCTATTCTATTAAATGGAGAAAATAGATAAGGAAACAGAGCAACAAGCCCTGTGTCAAGGCCAGCCTTGCCTACAGGGAGACATGGCACCCATGGAGCAAGAACAAAGGTCGTGGAATAGAGAGATGAGAGAAGAGTGGAATGAGACAGACATCATTACCCTATGTACATGTATGGTTACACGAATGGTGTGAATCTACATCATGCACAACCACAGAAAGAAAAAGATGTATCCCATTTGTGTACAATGAATCAAAATGCAGTCTTTAAAAATAAAAAAAAAAATTTTAAAAGATAAAAGAAGCCTTCCAGAGGGCACATATTTCAAAACATAACATATTGTAGTGATTGAGGAAATTTGGAATGACCAAACTACAGGTATATCAAAAGATTGTTTGAGGTAGATACTATGCCTTCTGAAAATGTCATAGTAGCTGAGATAAAAGTTTTAAAGTTTCAGGGTGGTTGGGAAATTGGATAAAATTGAAGAGAGCATGGTAGACTGCTGCAGACTGCATGTGGCATTGTACTTCATGTTAAGTAGTTTTAATTTGATCCTATGAAAATGAAAAGTCACTGAAGAATTTTAAACAAGGCAGGACATGATCAGATTTGTAATTTGGAAAGATGATCTCTGGTGATAGACAGCCTGTCCTGAGCTGTGCTGGAGAAAAGTCAGCCCAAAGAAGCAGATACAGTGCAGTGCTGCTTAATAGTACAAGGGAAAGTGATGGGGCCTGGGGCTAAGATCAAGGCATGGGGGTTGGAGCAGAAATGATATGTTTAAAACTGCTCAACAGGTAGAATTGTGGAGTGGGCAGGTAAACATATTGGGAAAGTGAAGTGGAAGAAACACATATCAGAAGATTCCTGAGTTCTTAGCGGGGCCAACTCTCTTGAAGTTAGCACTGTTCCTCAAGACACACATGTTGGTGAACAAAATGATTAATTCAGCTGTGGGAAGTTGACAAATAAAGGTTCCAGTGGGAAATTTAAGTGGTGCTGTCTAGTGGACCCCAGAAGACACATTTTGGCTGAGAATTTGATGAGTTCAAAACTACTTAACAAATGGGAACATGAATAGATAATTCTATTAAGTTACTAATCATTTTAAATGAATGTACCAAAGTTCTTCAACCACCCTTTGGTTAATGTATATTTACTTCTAAGAGTGTGAGAGGAAAGGTTAGGGAAATTCAAAATGAAATATGTATTAAAAAATGAGTTGTAAATGGTTAATTGATGTGGCTAGATATTATACAAAGAAAATAATCTTTCCTTAAATTTTTAAGAAAAATACCATGAACTTATCTGCTCATGTATGTATCACTCTTGAAACAATTATTTGTTGTGTATGAAATATGGTATGGTGGTAGAGAGCTACCACCTTTCAAATTAGAGGCTGCATGGGTAAAACCTGACACTAAATGTAAGATCTTTGTGACTTTGGACAATTTAATTAAACTCTCTGTGATTTAGTTAAGTCACCTGTAAAATGAAGGCAGTAACACCTACCACAAAGGGCAAATGTGTATGTTGCTAGATGTATATAAGGTACTTAAAACAGGGACACAAGGACCACAAAGTAAACACTGAAGTTCCACTTTAGAAGGTTTGAGCACAGACCATTGAGACACAATTAAATATGGCTGCATTTTTAAAAAGACAGGTCAGATGTGTTTAGCACTAGAAAGTCCATGTGCCCCTTTCCTAGAAATATTTTAAAAATTTATAAAATTTTATATATATAATGTTTAAAAGAATAAAGGATACTTTCCTTATTTCATGGGAAAACTCGATGCTCCTAATTTAATGGAAAAAATGTTTAAAAGAAAGCAAATTCATCTTGAGTACAGTAGATAAGATATCAAATGGTTGTTTTAGAAAAGAAACTTAATTCCCTGGAACAATGTATTTGTTGGTTAATTTTTTAAGTCTCTTTTACTTGTATCAACAGATGTTTCTGTTTATAGTATTCAAAATATATTTAGGTAAATATAGAGAAAATATACTCTATGGAAAGACTTTCCTTTCTTTTAATTTATTTTGAATATATAAATGTTTACTAGAAAACTAGGTAAATGGAAATCCAATTTTCTTCCACTTAGTTTTAAGCTCAATGCTTTCAAAACTGGCTCCACACACATCAGCAACAGAGAGCAGGGCAAAGGTAACATTCAAACGGTCGTCATGTCTCGTTAGAGTTAAAGGTTACTGACCTTCACATTTTCTTGAACTAATGGGTAGAGCACTGCATGTTTTCTTTCCACATCAAACAATATTACATCCCCAAACCAACTGCAGAATGGACCATCTGATACACAGTGAAATAATAGGAACTTGGAAGTAGCCATTAGTGTTCAAAAACATAACATATATTCAACCTATGCAATTTTTCTCTAGAGAATCAACTCACTTTTAGATCCATGAAAGTATTTTAGTAATCAGTGAAACATCACACAACTTAAAAATTCAATTTAACTTCTGCCTTTTACAGAAAAAAAAATGCTTATCTCTCAACAAAATACAAAGTTTGATAGTCTTTGATCAAATTATTTGAAATATATAATTATAAAATGTTATTTAACACATATATAATTAACTGGCAGAGAATTTATTTCTACTTATAAGAATAGTAATCTGTATCCAAATTTGGAAAGTGTATTTTAGCTCAATTCATTAGTGTTTATTGACAGGTTGCTGTGTGAGACTTGGAGTGTGTTGTAGAAACTAAAGGTTAGTAAAAGAAGTACACACACACACACACACACACACACACATACACACACACACAGACACATTGGCAGCATAAGAAGACAGTACTTCAGAGGGGTAATATCCATGGGCTTAGAATTCAAAGAAGATTCTCTTTCTCATTTGGGAATTTATTTGCATGTCTTTCACAAATCAGTGAACTTAGTTAAGCTTCAATCTCCTTACCTATAAAACTTAGTTATGGTGAAGTTCAGATGAGATATTATAGTCAAATTGGAGAACACAATATCTGTACATGATTACTAGTTCAGTAAAAGTCAATCATTATTGCTATAAGGTTAAAGTGCTCTTGGGCCCTGGAAACCATTATTGATACATAAAATAGTTGTGGGTGATGCATATGCCAAATATGCATTGACATTATGCTTATAAATGAAATGATTGATTGACGGAGCCCCTGAATAGAACCTTGCTTAAAAGTTTGTTGTAATTAAACAGTGAGATTATAAAAGTCAGTCAGTATTTAAATACTATTTAAATAGGATTTCAGTTGAAGAGAGAAAGTTAATGTGTTAAATATATTTTACATTAATGTAAATACTTCTCCCTCAATATAAATGTAGAGGAGTTTCCATTCCTGACAATCGTTTCCAAGTAGAATAAAGCATTGTGTAAAGAGTTACTAAATAGAAGACAAATTAACTGGAAGAGAACCTTTAACCAGAACAATCAACAGGTACTTGAAGCCTGAAGAGTCATTAGTCCATTAATATCATTTTATTCTCTTTTGACTTCAAATAGAAGGTCACTCATGAATCCTAATCCATAGCATTTAGCATCACTGATTAACATTTCCATTCTGCTGGGGAAGAGGACTCTGTACGGAAACCAGTGACAACTAAAAAGGGATAAGCAACAGCTTTGTTCTAATCTTGAGTGGAGAAGTGATGACTGACAGCTCAGAGGATGAGTGACGCAGCAGCAAGCAGAAAGGACAGCAGGGAGAGACACCAGAAAAACAGGAGCAGACCCTGGCTCCACTCAGTAGTATTGGGTATAGACATTAATATTAGGTATTATTCCATTGTTAAAATGGATAGGAAGGAAGAAGAACATCAAAGGGAATCTGCAAAGAAAAGGCTTATAAAATTTAGTGCTCTGACTCAAGCTTTCTACACATCACCATTAAATCCAGTGGCTTTTTTGTATCAGTTTGGGGTGAGAATGAGAGGGATCTGGAAATATTGGGGAAAATTTGAGGTCAAACCAGGACCAACAAGATAAATACACTGTATTAAGTTGGAAATAAAAACTCTGGGTAAAAAAAAAAAAAAAAAAGCAAGTACTGGATACTTAATGGAGTCTCCTGTAAGAGATGAGCAAAGATGAAAGTCAGCTGCATGAGCGATTGCCCTAATTTGAATGCGTGAATTAGAAACATGAGAGTGGATGACTGTCAGATACTCATTTTTCTGAAAAATCTGATTGTATCAGTTTCTCATGCAATTTCAATGCACTCCTATGCTGCAGAGTGGTGTGCCAGAATCTAGCTCAAGAAGATTTAAACTGTCATATAAGGGGAATGAAGAGTTTACAGGCTTCTTAAACATTTAAACATATTATCAAGAAATAAACATACATTTGGAATGAACCTCAGGTAATTCCTATCTTTGCCATCTACCTGAATTCATTCAACTTCGCTCTAACTGCAGCATGTATAGATATTACAAAAAGTAACCTCGTCCTCTTAACAGAAATAACTAGCACATTCTCCTATTAGGATAGGGATAAGAATGGCCATTTCTGTCAGAGGGATCTGTAAATAATGGGTTTCACTGTTTATTTGTTAAAACTGTCTAAGGAGAAAGAGTGGCAAGTATACCTGTAACACACTTTGCTTCAGTGGCAGAATTCCCGGCACATCACCTTTTGTGGCTGATGTTTAATGATGCTGTGTATTTATGAGACATCTTAACCTTGGTTATTTTTAACTGTGAAAAACCTAGATCATATTATGTATAAGAAATATTGACTGGGAATCAAATTTATGGAGAGAAATATCACCCTTTGGGTTGAAAAATTGACCACTACTAGAATATAATTTTTGAAAATGCAGCCTGAAGGCAATTCACTAGAGGGTGATTTTTCAGTGCAGTCGGCAAGTTTTTGCAGGATTCTGACAGTCTCTCTCTCTCTCTCTCTCTCTCTCTCTCTCTCTCTCTCTCTCTCTCTCTCTCAACCTCTAAGGCATATTTTTTTAAACTAAATATGTTCTAACTCCATTACCCTCTTAAGGCATCTTCTTTAATTTACATAGTCATATGGCCTCTATGAGAAAACACCGTTAGACCTTATTTAAAAAGATGATTGATTTTCAAAACTATATAAACCTCTTAAATTTAAGCTTAATCAATAATGATGGGCACCATGAACTATATTGTACACAACTTAATTGGCTTCCTAAATAATCTCCCAGTTTCTAGTTTTTTTTTTTTTTTTTTTTTTTTTTCCTCCTAAAGGATCCAACCACTACTCTTGTCAGGTTTTTCTTTCTAACACATGACATTGACCATGTCATCCAGTTCCAAAACCTGCAGTGGTTTCCTACTGCTTCTTGAATAAAGTAGAAAATTTTTAGGCTGGCATTCAAAGTTGCTCCCACCCCATTCCCATGTACATTTCCTAATTATTCTCCTTACACAACACACTAGTCACCCTCTCTGGACATTAGCTTATTGTGATCATGTTAATTTTAGATTTTATACCATGGTAACCAAAGTCAAAATCTAATGTAGTTTCCCTTTTAATTTTAAGTAGCATGTAAGATTTTTAATGTTGCAGACATTCTCCTTAGATCATTAATATACATTGTTACACAAGATTTTATGGAAAAAGAAAATAATAGGGAGGGGGGATAGAAGGAAGAAGAGACATAAAGGGAGGGGGAAGAAAGGAAAGAGGGAGAATCTACTACATCTTCTGTTGCTAGCAAAGTAATTTTTCTATAAATCCAATCAAGTAAGAAGCTTTTGGGGCATAGATTTTATTCCACAATTGTACATTTCTCTTTTCCTTTGGGCCACTTTGGAATAACAACATATTGGGATGTTAAATATTAATAATTTCACATATAAATGTTATCCCTTTGCTATAATAAATTATCAAATCTATTAAATTAATGTTAGAAGTCCATATCTTATGAGATGATGCAGATTGTAGTAACTACCAGTACACCAAACTAAAACAAAACAAAAACTGTTTCAGCATGAAACTAAGCAGTATTCTCTCTGTTACATTTAAATGTTAAAATGTACATTGTTGCTGGGTGTGGTGACCCATACCTTTAATTCCAGAGGTCTGGGGAAGTTAAGGCAGGAGATCCTGAGTTCAAAGCCAGCAATTTAGTGAGGGGCCCTAAGCAATTTACGGAGACTGTGTTTCAAACTAAAAAAATTTTTTTTAAGGCTGAGGATGTGGCTCAGTGGTTAAGTGCCCCTGGGTTCTATTCCTGGTATCAAAAAAAAAAAAAAAAAAAAAAAGTATATGTTGCTGTTCCTTCATTATGAGATGTAGAGATTAACCCAATAGCTTATACCTGTTTGTGTACAGAAGAAAGCATACATGACACCTTTTTTTTTTGGGGGGGGGGATTTTAATACTTTGATTAGTTATTCGTAAGATATTTTTGTTCATTCAGTAATATTTTATTTATCCCACTTAACCCTTACCAATTTTGTGATTTTTCTCAGGATTGTTCCTAATACAGGTGTCATTTAATCTTCTATTGGGTTAAAGAGGTCTCAGTTTTCTTATCTGCATAATAGCAAATATCATGCAATTTTAATATGAAGAATAAAATTTAGATGGTTTCTGTTGTGGTTACTTTACATTTATCTTATAAAACATTTGCTCCAATGGACCTTAATTTTACTCTATCTATATTGAATTTGGTCTTATAATTTTGATTGCCAAAAATAATAATTCAAGGTAAATATTATGTAATATGATTCTAAATTTTATAACTTCTGAATAATTCTCTATTTGAAAAAGAAAGCATTCAACACATCAGTGTCTACAGATATTCAAAATGACATTTTACTTTGATTATTTTATCAACCTTCCCATCTTTCAGAAATTGTAGTTTCAAATAGTCTACAACATTCTCTGAGAGACAGTGATTCTGAAATCTAATACTGATAGGTCCCCAACTTATGGTTTTAAATGATGGTCAAAAGAATACACACCCAGTGGAAAGCCATACTGTGACTTATTATATTTTCATGGGTTATTTGATATCTTTCTGATACTCTCTCTTGATGCTGGGCAGAAGCAGCATCCCACGACTCAGTCAAACACAAGATGATGAGGGGAAATACCAGATTCCCTGCAGCAAATTACATTGCTTGAACAGTGACGTTTGGTAGGTTAGGTGTAGTGAAAGCATTTTTGACTTGTGATATTTTCAACTTAAGGTAGGTCAAGGGCCATCTGTATAAGTATAACTATGTCTACTACCTCTGTATATGTTTATTTAAATATTAAAATTCAACTTCAATATTCTACTTCCCATATTTCCTTTGGAAAACCTTTCCTCCCCACCCACTAGCTTAGGTCTCTCTTTGACACAATCTCAGGGCACTGAGTTCAATGGGAATTGAAATCAAGTCTCTCCTGCTAGACTCTGACATTCCTGCAGTGGACTCTGAGTCTCTCATCTCTGGGCTCCTCTTCAAGAACAATGCCCACTGCCATCCTCAGGGTTCACCACTCATTGCTCAACAAATTATCCTTAAATCTTGCCAGTCCTGCTGCTTAATAAATGTATACTTATGTGATAAATTAAAAAGATGATCATTATGGAATTAAGACAGACAATACCAATACTTTGTATAAGAAAATCTGTATGCTCCAATTTATTCACTTTGTCTACAGACTGTTTCCTATTTGTAGACTCCAGGAGGTTCCTATCCTATGTCAATCTTTCTTGGTAATGACCACAACTTCTCAAACTAGAAACACACTCAGGTCATTCTTCTAGCTACCAAATAATTCATCCCCACTTTTTCCTCTCTAGATAATCAAATTTAACTCCTTATATCCCAGGAGTTTATCTGTTATTGCCACCTACTAACTACTCATTAAGAACTCACTACACTCCTTGCTGTCTTCTTCCAATTATTTTTGGAAACTTTTTCACTCCTAACCCAGAAAATCAGGACACATTCTTTACTGTTTATCTTTGTTGATCTCTCTTTATCTTTTCTCTGAACTATTATTAAGCATCTACTGTCCAGTCAGAACCATCGATTAATTTTTCTCTAACTGTTCACTAAATGCCCCATTCCACCACTTCCATGGTATATGTATTAGAGTTCTCTAGAGGAACAGAATGAACAGGGTATGAATATATTATGATTATAAAAGGGGGTTTATGAAATTGGCTACACAATCAATAGCTAGATAGTTCCCACAATGTCTGTCTGCATAAGAAAAAGCCAAGAAGCTGGAAACTGAGAACAAGAGGGACCAATGATACAGCCCAATGCAAGGATGAAGGCCTGGAATATCCCTGGGGAATCTCTGGTAAGAGTCACATTGGAAGACTGAAGAAGCTGGAGTCTGATGTCCGTGAGTGATGACAGCAACCGTAGACACACCTGCTCAAGAAGAAACAAAATGTCAGCCATTGCAGCTTCTTCCTTCTTCTGCTGTTGTTTCACCTGGGTTCCTAGCCTACTGGATAATGCTGCCCACATTCAGGGCAGGTCCTCTTTCTCATAATGCTGTTTCAAATGCCAATAGACTCTGGAAACATCCTAACAGATCCACCTAGGAGTCTGTTAATCCTAGGCATTTCCTAGGCTCTCTTAATGCAATCAAGTTGACAATCCAGAATGACCATCAAAAACATGACCTTGGATAAGTTACTTGCCTATCTGAACCTACATTTTCTTACCTGTAAACTGGGGATAATATAATAACACCTACTTCAGTAAAATTATACATGCACAGAATTTAGTATGTGCTTGAAGTATAGTAAGCACCCAATAATAATAAGCACATGTTGTCATACACATGTAAGCTAGTGTGCAGGCACTACTAAGTGAACATCTTGCCATGAGCACCACATTATTAAAAGGAAGAGATTCCATGGGGTGTCGAATAAGACTTTTTTTTCATAGAATTGCTATGAATAAAAAATTTTTGAAATTGCTTTCCCAAGTATTGTTTCTAGTGGTAATAGATTCTTTTCCCCTTTTGTGCCACCCCTAAACAGGGATAAAAATTGATAAAGAACTATTTTGAGTAATGTATATTGTTATATATAAAGTAGTTTATATCTTTTATTGTTTGTTAGGTTTGGATGGTTTGTAAAATGTTTGAATGGGCCTCATTTAATAGGGAAATTAACTTCCATTACCTATGTATTCATTAACTTATACAAAATATTTTTAAAATATCTGCCATGTATTTGAAACTTGCTTGGCAAAGAAGGTTACCTCTCTGAGAGAGCTTCTGATTGCAAATAACTTTGAAATTTATCTATAACTTGCCACAATAAATAACAAGAAATAGTTCTTAAAAACTAATTAGGAAACCATCTATCCTAAAACTTTTCCCCCCATACTATATGATTTTCAAAAACATCACTGTGGATTAAAGTTTGCAGATATATCCAAATAATGCCATCATTATGAATTAGAGGAAACATTGACAATTTTTTTCTTATTTACAAATTTGATTTTCAACAATATATTTAGACTCATAGTTTGACATAAAAATGCCCTTAACTTTCTTATCATTCTGGTAAAATTATTCTAATATTCATCTACATTATGTTTTGTCCAATAAAAGCCTTTTCTGAATTTGACAGGAAAAAGATTTATTTAAGTATAAATTCAGACCATAAATGAGTTCATATGAGTTAAACTGACAATCTAGCTTGGCAGAAGTCAGAATGTTTGAATTGAATATACATAAATATATGTGTGCAACCTGAAAAAAATCAGGCTTGTATAATTTGTGCTTCTATTATTCCTGGGTGTTGCAGTGCAAGAATGAGACATGGTTTCTATGAATGTATAGCTGCTCTTTCTAAGATGTATGTTCACAATCTATTTTTTCTGTTATATAGATGTGTAACTATAACCCCTAATCTATGAAGCACATGTACATTTTAAATAAGTCTCCAAATATTATGATATAAACAAGAAACATAATGTTATTTCATTCACTATTACATTGTTTATAAGGTTGCTGGATCGGAGAGGGAAGTTTTAAAGGCATTCATAATTTCTATGTATTTTTCTTAGTTCTAGCCCAATAGGTGTTGAATATAACAAAGCAAATTTTCCAAGGTTGAAGCTTATGCTTTTCAAACATACATCTCTCAAATCAGCTTAAGATGTAACTGTGCATCCCAGTTTTATTTTTTTCATCCATTTGCATTTTTAGATGTGTTTCTCTCCCGGCCAGGTTATTAGAGTTGGCGGCTGCATGGTATAGATAGTGAACCCGCTATATGTAGGTGTCTTCATGGAAATCACCTGGGGCCGAGAGTTCTGCTTTTCTCACCTTATCGTATTTGGAACACAGATTTGCTCTGCTCGTCATATTTTGGCATCTGTGAATCACCATCATGTTGTCATATTCGCAGTTACAAAGTAGCCGATGGGAAAGGAGCCAACTACTTGAGGCACTTGCAATGAAAAAAAAAATCTGATTTCAGCATTATTCATTGGAAACGCTATTGTGAAAGCATTTACTTCAGTTTCTGAAATGCTGGCAATAACTTTAATAGGCAATGCATAGTTCTGCTTTTAGAAAAAATATTCCTTTGTACTGAACAGTGAAGGAATCAGTAATTACTGAAAGTCATGGGTAAAATGGACACCTTAAGAACCCAGAAATTAGTAATTACCCATTATTTACTTACATTCTGTCCCCGGCACGTTCTAATTAAAAGTACAATGGGCAAGTCATATCAGTATAGGTGATATATGATAACTGTCTCAATCACACCAGTCCCTTGTAATTTTTATCTTGTCATAAACATGAGTATAAATGGACAAAAATAAAACTAAATTTTGAAATATTGTTAATTAACAAAAATAAACTCCAGGTGTATCATAATTATTATCTAATAAGTTTATAATAATAAAAGACTTACAAAGAAGTTTTAAATTAAAATCTATCATAAGTATAAGCAAGTATGTTAAAATGGTTTAAAATATTATATTATTTTGCTTTAGCTTGATGCACGAAGTAAAGGCTTGTCAGAAAGCTTTAAGTCCACATTTTTCTGCACATATCACTTAAATTTTATATTTTTTGAATTAAAGAGTGACTCCTTTTCATACCTCCAAAGAAATAGGGCACAGCCAAACAAAGATTATTTTTTTGTCAGTATGTTTGTTTTTAACTTCACTCTACATCTAACTACATTTAGGTCATGCCATCTCAACTCAAACACTGTATTGAATTTATGAATCTTTTTCAAAAGTTTCCCACTAGTAATTTAATACAAGGTTTACTGTTATCTCTGAAGGATTTATGGTGACAAGATGGTAGAGCAAAGGTAAATACAAGAAAAGCCATTCATTTGCAAAGAAGTGTGGAGATATTTCCTTAAGTCAGCATTTATTGAAAATGTTGTTTTATGGAATATTTGCTTACATGGTCTGTTTTGAAAAAGAAATACCAAAAGACTGTAGTTCAGTAACTTTGGGAATTCTGTGCATTCAAGTGTCACAAAGGGTCATAATGAGTGTTAGTATTTAAATACTTTTATTAAAATACAAAAGTATTTTATATATTTGGTCCTAGAATTATTTTGTTTTTACAAGTTATAGCACCCTAGGGAACACATTTTGTTCAGAAAATCTACCTCAAATGAGGAAACTCAATAGGACTATTAATAAAGACCAGGTGTTCTTCAAAACAAAGGATCAATGAGTTAGATCCTTATCCTAAACCATCACTTTGTTACTTTTTGTTTCAAATTCTATTCTGAAAAATGAATTCTATTAATAACCTATATTTTTATCATTTAGAACCCCTACCTGTTTTACTAATGGGAATGTCAGTCTTTGTTAGTAGTCACATTCCCAAAATTTTCACAAGGGAGGCACCTGAGTTTTCAGTATTTCAGGAGGTGGTACCCGGCATCAATGATTTATGGGATATGTAAACTCTTTGGCAGAAATACACCCATATTAAATTGCATAATCTTTTGAAATATGACAAAGATTAATGTCTGTAATATAAAAAGAGTTTCTATAAATGAATATGAAATAAGCCAAAAGTTTAACAAAAAATAAGCAAAGAGTCTGAGCAGACAATTTCCACAAAAGAAAATGCTAGTAGTCTACATATAAAAAGAAGTTTGCCTTCACATTACAAATTAGGACAATAAGGAAATAGTGCTTATTTTTTTTAAAACCCATCATTAAACATTAAAGAACATTCAAATCTACAGGTGGTAAAATTTTAGGAAAATCAGTACTATGAATTATAAAGTTTTTAAATATAATTGGTCAATCTGTATTAAAATAATAAGTCTACATGTCTTCTGACTCATATTCAACTCTGTAGGAAAATGTGTGTGTGTGTGTGTGTGTGTGTGTGTGTGTGTGTGTATGAGAGAGAGAGAATAAATTTATGAACTCCTTTGTGGCTGAACTCTTCAACCTCTTACATCCTGACTTCTCTACCTCATACACAGTCTCACCTACTTGTCTGTGTTTTTTCACATCAAGTACCTGCTAGTTCATCCATGATGGAGCTGAAAATCTGGATTGGCTGCTGCTTTGGGCCACCCTGTAGATGAGAAGTTACTGCCACTGCTACCAAGTTGCAAGTGCCACCAATCCACCTAAACAGAGTTCCCCAAAATTTACTGCCTCCACTATCCTTGGACCATGTTTAATTTAGATGCCTGTAGCTTGGGAGATAAGACAAGGTTCTCTCTGCCCCCTTCCTGGTTTGGTCTTTAACTTAACTGGGAAATCACTACCATACCTGGCTGAAGCTTGGATACTACAGGGTTTTGAAAATACAGCTTATTTATGACACATACTACTCTCCAAATGCTCACAGGAGCTGCATGCTTGTCAAGAGAGTTTGTCTCTCAATATCAGCAACATAACATGCTGGGTCCATGGGGACACTCTGGGTCTACTCCAGACTGGAGATTAGTTTTCTGCCCTCTATTCCTTCCATTCTCATGATAACTTCCCTCTCAGAATGCTTTATTATTTTCTGCCATCTGGCTTGGATCTGCCACAGTGCAGGCTCCAGACATGTTTATACAGGTTTACAATTCAATGGTAGGAAGGTAAGCAGGTGGGAGATCAGTGTCCATGCCCCTTTGCTCCCTGGATGTGCCTCTACCTCTTGTACAAATCATAGGAGATTAGTTTCAGGCGTCACCTCTATCTGAAACCTAGTGAGCAAACTACAAGAAAGCTAATCATATTGAGGAAAGACTTACAACCAACCAACTCTTATCTATTGCCAGATCCTTATCCAAGCAATACATCTTGCTGAAATGATTCATGATTATAGAAAATTTCACACTGAGACTCTCATGACTATTTTAGACAAAGATCTGGAGTGACTGTTTATCTGCCCTTATTTACCTAATCAATGTGTTATGTGAGCCACATGTCCTCACTCTCTCCCGATGTCCAAGGTTTCTTCTCCAGCTTTCCAGCCTACCATGCTCATTAAGTTTAATTCCTGCCAATTGTCTTCTTCGCTGGATCCTCTTCCTCTGCTTAGTTTCTAATTTAGAGTCCCCTGGGGTAAGCCTTCTACTTTTCTTTATCTTTTCATAGGTGAGATCATCAATATTCCTGGTGCCAATTCCCACCTTTTTTTGTTCATCTGAATGTATTTCTGTACCCCCATCATTCTCAACCTGGGGCAGTTTCGCCCTCTGCCTTCATCCCCATTCAGCAATGTCTGGATTCACTTTCGTTTGTCAAATTACTTGGAGGATATGCTGTCATCCATTTGAAAGAGGCGAGAAAAGCCATGAAACATCCTATAAGGCACACACGCATGAGTCAGTCCCCAAAACAAAGAACTGTCTGGACCTAACAGTCAGCAGCACTGAGGTTGAGAAACACTGCAGACAGGACTTGATGTTCTCTCGTAGACTGACATGTACAGTGGTACCACTTACCTGTCTGTGTGCACCTCCTACTTGCTAGAGCTAAAATACAAATCCTTTGTTTCCTCCTCAATTACCTTTTCCTCTTTCAATCCTACCAGAGTCTATTTTGCTTCCCTGAAATCCAGGATTTGTATTTAACTCCTATATTCTCATACTCTTGTATCTATTCAATCAGCAAATTTTTGGAATTCTATCTCCATAACTAATTGTGGTGTTAGCCATTTCTCTCCTTCTCTATTGTAGCCACCATGCCTAACCAACACTTCCATCACCTCTTACCTGATCTACTGAAATAGCTTTTTACCTGCTCTTCTGACTTTTACCCTTAACCCTTGCCATTCACTCAGGTGGCCCATGAAGAATTATCTTAAACACATAAATTGGATCACATTGCCCCTCCTCTCATAGCCCAATGTCAACCCTCTCCACTTAGAAAATGGTACTTGGTGTCCAAATCTGGTCCCATGCCATCTTGGAGACCTTATTCACAAGCCTTCTCACTCAGAAAGGACTTTTCCTCACAGGTTTCAAGATTTTTTTTTTCTCCTTTCAAGGTCTCAGTCCCATGTTTTCCTTCTTTCTGGAATGCTCGGCTGTCAGGTCTTCCCAGATCAACTGCTTCCCGTCATTCATTTTTTAAAATTATTTTTTATTACTTTGATCTTAGATCAAGTGTCACATGTTCTGAGTGCGCTTTCATAACCACACACAAAAAAGTGGTGTCTGTTGGCCACCGGCACCTTCAGGTCATCCTATTTTGTTTCATTCATAGTACTCAGGACTGCTTTTCATTTGGCTATCATTCTCAAGATGACAGAATGAAGGCCAGCGATGGCATCTTCCTCAGCTTCTAGTTAGTTGTTCAGTAAATATCTGTTAAATTAATGGTGTCTTTCAGAAATACAAATAATTAGAAATGAGGTGTTTCCATTTGAAAGATTGATACTGGTTCTGGGCCTAGAGGCAATCATTCTAAAGGTGAATAAAAATATTGGAAAACAGCTATTTTGTGTAGATCTGCTCAATATACTTGGAAGTTCTTCCAGAAGTTTTGACCAACAAGATCAAGACTTCCTCCATGTCTCTCCTCTTGGAAACCTCTCATAGAAATAACCTTATATTACCTAATATTTCAAACTTTCCTATTTAATTTCCAACTAGATTACAAATTGCTTAAGATTGAAGATTCCTGTTTATGTTTTCATCACTGGTAGCATAGAGCTGGATTTAAAAGAGCTGAAACCCTTCTATATAGCAAACATACATACTTTTCTGCATGTAATTGGTAATATTTAGTTTCTACTTTTATTTTTTCTTATTCCCTGAATTTTTGCTGTGTCCTGGATAATTGAGATATTATGACCTTGTGTGTTTAGCAAAACCAAAGTTTACATAATAAATGTTATTTGATAACTTCTGTAGGGAAGATCAGAAACAGATTCACTCAAATCATTACAAATCTAACACATGCTGAAGGTTAATTATGTGCCAATGTTTTAAGAGCTTTATATAGTCTAACTCACATAATCCTCACTAGCTTTATAAGATAGTGACTATAATTTCCCTTCTTGTATATTTGAAGAAAGCACAGTAGAGAGAGATAGGCAGTTCATCAAAGATCACACTACGGTGAGCACTGATATGTTTTAAATCCAGGCAATGTGACTTTCCAGGCAGTACTCTTAACCTCTAGCTATTCGCTTTTGATAAACACTATGCAAATGATTTTGAGGGGCTTTATACCTTTAAAGTAATAAAATCCTTTTTATCTAAATTCAACTTTTTAAAATTCCACAAGCTGCCATATACCCTACACAATTAAATGTGTCCCAACCCTTCACTAATTTCAGTGATAAATAATATTTCTGCTTTGTGGTGTGCATGACAAATTCTTTTTATATCCTCTATGAAAAGGCAAGAATTTAAATGAATACACTAACAGATTTCTGCATTTTAGAATCGGGGGCGGGGGAAGGTAAAAAATCAGGAAAATAAATTACTCAGACAATATATTTTGGCAGTGTAATGGTCCATTTCTAGCAAGGAGCAAAATAGACATCATAGGACATGCTTTTGTTTGAGATAATCTTTTAATTTTGGTGATGATTAACAATCCAAATAAATCAATATGAACACATTTTAAGAATAAAAAGATAACAGAAAAGCCCTTTAATTGTCTTTTCTATCAAAAGAAATGCATTTGATATTTATAACTACAAAGAACCATGCTAATTTTCAGAAAAAGACTTAAGATGCAATATATTCAGCAGCAATGGATTCACATAACAACCATGAACTGCACAAATAAAAATCTACATTAGAAGAACATTAGAGGCCAGACTGAAACAGAGAGAAATGAAAAAAATTGAGAGTGAATGTCTTTCTAGGTAACCAATTCAACTTTAAGGACCATCTGTTCTCTTTTCATGCTCCACATCCAATGTCCTCTACCAATGTAGATGTGGACATGGTTTTTGGTCCTCTAATTGAGGAGAATCAATATGAAGTGGTAGGGTAGGGCCACATAGTCACTCACATTTAATATTTTGACAAGATATTTGCTCGTCAATGATTAAGTTTCAAAAAAAATTTGCATGGAGGTGAGTTCATAGGTTGGCTTTATAGATTTCTGCCTTTTTCTTTTTTTTTTTTTTCTTAACTAAACCATAACTTCATAATGCCTATTTCAGGTAATAAAAAAAGGTAGATAACATCACTGCTTTCCAGAGGGATAAATTGTGGTATAGAGGTAGAAATACAATAAGCTACACCGTCAGTTCTGTAAGAAGGGAGGTTGGAGTAAAATTCTTCCTCTACCACATAGTAACTGTACTGCCTTGAGACAGCAAGTAGAATATCTGTGGGTTAATTTCATCAATTATAAATTGAGAGTGGCGTATATCAAAGTGTTGAGCCATCTATTGAGTTTTTATTTTTATTTTTGATGAACTTCAAAAATCTAAAACTTTAAAAATATGAAAATAAATTAATCATCATCTCTGACCCTTGGTTTACTTTCCTTTTATTTTTCTTACCATCACAAATTTAGCAAATGGTTCTTTACTTCTTCAAGGCAAAACTCAGGAAGATATTCTACAATTCTCTATTCTCAGGTCATTAAAACCATCTATCAATTATGCTTTTTAAATACCCTGGGAATCATTGCCTTTTTGTATTTATATTTCCATTCTGTCCACTTAAGATTTCTGTCATTCCAGTTATAGACAAGTGCAAAATTATCTTTACAAGTCTGTTATTTATGGTCTGTATCCACCATATTGCTAAACTGAAATATCAAATTTCATTTTTTTAATCTTTTTTTGATTTATTGTACACATGAGGCAGACAATTTTTCATTTTCCTAGTTCTACATGAAGTAGAGTAACACTGTGTAATCACACATGTACATAGGGTACTGATGTTTATCTTATTCCATTATCTTTCCTTCCCCTGCCCCCTTCCACCCCTCATTTCCCTCTACACAATCAATCCATCCTTCCTCCATTCTTCCCTCACACTGCCCACCCCCCCATTATGTATCATCATCTACTTATCAGAGAAAACATTAAGCCTTTGGTTTTGAGGGATTGACTTATCTCACTTGGCATGATATTCTCCAACTCTATCCATTTACCAGAAAATGCCATAATTTTATTCATCTCTATGAGTGAATAATATTCCATTGTTTATATATACCACAGTTTATCCATTCATCTGTTGAAGGGCATCTAGGTTGGTTCCACAATCTAGCTATTATGAATTGAGTAGCCATAAGATTTTATTTAAAAAATCCTCTATATTTCTCAAATTAAAACTGGTGAATCATCTTAACAGAACATAATGATCTGGACACTCTAGTAATAAAATCTTTGTCTTCCTCTGTAGGCTTCCACCAAATTATCCAAAGATTTCTTTCTATCTGGTAACATTTTTCTATGTCTTTGGTCTTTGTTTATACATTTGCCACTGACTAATTAAAACCAACTCTTTAAAAATCACACTTTTACTTCTACCTACAAAAGAAAAAGTAATTTTCTTGCACATCCAATAGTGTATGTGCAACACACAAACACACACACACATACACACACACTTACAAAAGTGATGAACACAATTGGAATACTAAGCACGTAAAAAGAAAGATGTCCCATTTCAATGGCCCAAATATTCATATACTCAGTTTTTTATTTTCTTACTTATCCATCTGTATAGAAACATCATTTGAAGGTTGTGCCTCTCTCTAAAGGGAATTGTCTTCCACTGTTTTTCATATGAAAATTGTGTTCATAGCTAATACTCAAATATTCTCAGAGGACTTTTGTTGATTTGGTAGTCTAGGGTGCAAAGCTCTTTAAAGTACTAATGCCTGCTTCTGTTCTTCTATTCTTTTATCTAGACCAAATCAGTTCATTCCCTACTGTGCTGGTATTTAGACCATCATCAAGTACATTTGTGTGCAGGTGTAAACATTAACTGCTGAAATACTGGGTTGGAAATAAACTGAAGAAAGTGAATGTGTTGATGGGGAAAGAAAAATTGTTAGAGGCTGGGAAATATCATCCTTGGTTTGCCAAGAAAGGAACCCAGGTAGCAATTAATTGATGGCCTTGATTTAGGCTGTGGTCCAGCTCTTCATATTATTATCAGTTTGTTGCATGCTGTTTTGATTTTCCTTGAAGATGTTTAGGAAATTTTTCATTATAGTTTAGTGTAGAGAAAAAGAACTAAAGATATTTCACACTTTAACTTTGTTTGTATAACATGCTATGTGAGGAACCATAAGCTTTCAAAGTTTATCAACTGCTTGAATATTGTCACCTTAAAGTTGGACACCTTGAAGCTTAAATGATAATTTTTTCTCTGCAGAGTGGTTACCATATGCACTGGTTTGCTCAGACCAGTCCTGGATCACATTTATTGTACTCAACATCCCATCTGCTTCCTGCCTTCTTTATGTTCCAAAAGTCTCCCAGTTTGGACAATGAATTTTATGTTTTCTCTATCAATACTGGAACTAAGAAGAGGTCAAAACTTCTGTCTACGGTTGAAAAGGAAAAATTGAGCAAAAGACAATTACTAGATTGCAGAAGGGACACAGTTTAAGATTTGAGGGATGAAATGTGTGAGATATGAAGGTTGAGTCAAGAGTTAGAAGAAGCAGCTTTCACAGTTCTTGCTTGCTGAAGGTTCCCAGCCTGAGATGGGAAAGACAGAGTTTAATTTCAGGAATAAAAGACAGGCCAATACTCCACAGTTTGATGGGTGAGGAGAGTGTTGTAAGGAATTAAACTAGAGAATTCAGCAATTTTCTTAACAACAAATATTGGAGGACATGACGGATTTTCAAATTCATTTTATGAGCAATTAAAAAAATTTAAAAGGCTGAAATTAGATTATATCTACTTCTTATAAAAATGAGGAATACTCTGATATCTCTATGGATAATGGATTAGGGTTCCGATTGGGTGCATGAACAGCAAGAAAATTATATAGACTTCTTAGTAAGCTAAATGATAACCATAATCAAGACTGTGGAAATTAAGCCATAATTCTGGTAGTGGGGGAAAGGAAGCTGTTTAATTTGCTCTTTTCAATAAACTCTTTGTTTTAAAAAATGAACAGAACTAAAACTTGAGAAATTATTTTTTTGTTGTTCTGATTGCTTCTATTAAACCAATGAGATATTTAGAACCATCTCTAGACAGATTAATATTTACATTAATTGTTTCATTGACTCTTGATCAGTTTTTCCTTTGGTAACTGAGAGGCACCATCTTGGAGGGAAGGTGACCTGAAGTTTGCACAGGGAAGACTAATGCATGTTGAAAAAAACTGTGTACCAGAAGCAAAAGGTCAGTTAGCAGCAGAGGCAATTCAGAGGAGCCAAGAGAATCACAAGATGGTCACTCCATTCATCTCAGAGCATAACTCCGCTTTGTAAATCTTATTAGACAGTCAATCTAGGACTTAAGAGTGAGAAGCAATTTTGCTATCCTGACAATTTAACACTCAAGTGAACTTAGATGAATTTACAACAAGGCCTACCTCTGTTTACAAATGAGTATCTGAATAGTATCAACTTTGTAAGAATTTAGATCTTATTTGCTCTGAAGATAAAATAAAATTAGGTTAAATTTAAAACAACTCTGTAAACAAAGAACCAGGATGGCAGCATTCGTGGTATAAGTAGGCAGCTGAAAAATTACACGTGTAGTCTTACATATGCAAATGAGCAGCATTCCTGAAGAAATCATACTTGATATTTTGGGGTTCGACTTCTGAGAACACCAATTCAGTTCCTATGGAAAGAAAGCATCTGCTGTTTCTCCTCCCAGTTCCCCAGTGTATCACGCCTTGCCTCTGATTAGGATGGAATTGTGTGTTCACTCAGGACAGCTTGTGTGAGGTACAGTGTTTGGTGCATATTGCATGGACCTGTGAGTGTACCTATTTCATCTCAGTGAGAGTTGAGGCATTGTAAATAAAAATCTCTCAGACTTGAATGCAGTTCTGTGAAAAGTATATAAGAAAGTCCAATAAGTAATGAAATACTTGAAAAGCGTGCATTTGATATGAATAACTTCTACCTGGTGGTATTTTATTTTTATTTAGTGGAAATGAAATTCTCAACATCTAACCCTTAGAGTTTCTGGTATGGATGTCAATTCACATGCTTTTCATTATACTCAGTGAGTGGAATATGCTCAAATATACACCCATGACCTGGATAATGTGCCCTTTAATTTCTGTTTTTGCTCTCAGACATGAAACTCATTAGCTTTTGTGGTTTCAGTGCACATGCATTGAACAGAAAAGCATTTAATTATACAACTAAGGAGGTGATTTTCATTTTGGGGAGAAAAGAAAGTAAATGAGACCAGGAAAGTTTTTTTTTTTTTTTAAGTTGGCTTATAATTATGATAAATATAACAATGCATCATTCTTTATATTATTTACTGAATAACAATAAATATGTTTTATTTTAACAGGCAATTTGCTGCCAGAAGCGTGTTTTGCTTTTAAGAGGTAAGTGCCTTTTAAGAAATATTTTATGAAATTATCATAGTTTCTGATTTATAGCTTTGAAGAGCTTATTAATTTTAAAGCCGTGTGGCTGACAGCTGTGTTGTTCAAAGGCGAGGATATATAGTATTAATTATCTTAAGCCCCAGATTATCGTTCATGGTGCTGACATTATGTATAAAGGACAGACGGGCACATTTTTCTATTTTAGTAAGAATAATTAATTAACCTGGTGATTTTAAAAAGCAATACCTGTTGAAGTAAGATACAGGAACGTAGCTTGGTTTGATTGCATTTGTTTCAGTTCTGGATGAATTTGGATAATTTTCATGGAAATTACCAGCAAGGCCACAGTTTTGTGTTGGTTTTTCTTTGTTATTTGGTTGCTTAGAATCAGAGGAATACCTGAGTCATTTCAAAAGTTAAAAGTGTTTGTCTCTTCAGGTTTACTTACCAAGATGGCTATATATTCTTTACTTGAATCTATCTTTTCAAATTGAGTAATAGATTGGCTGAAACCTTGAGGTAGTTTATAAAGTTGACTCAACTTCGAATTTAAGTTTCTAAGAAGTCTATAAGTCTTAAAAGTATACTAAATGCTTAAGTAGAGAGTGTTTTAGACTTTATTATGTACCAAGAAATGACCAGAGCCTGGGTTTCCCCAGCATTCCTTTTCTTAAACAGTTGAAACACAAGGGGGCCCTTGCTTACTGGGTCCTGACTTGGAGTGTTTGCTGTTCTAAAATAGTCATGGTAATGTCTTCAAAAGACACTCTTCCACAGCTTCTCTAGGAAACACCAATATTTGTGACTGCTCTCATTTCCAAGTCTCACTGGTTATATTGGTCGGTGGAGTACTATCACTTTTTTATTTTTATACCCGTGGATACTACAGCAATAGAGTCATTGTCTTGAGGGCCTTGGAACTCTCTTCTGTTTGTATTAACAGTGGCTCTATGTGTAATAATGTTGATAAGATCAATACATTCATTACTTATAACTCTTTCCACCTAATTACTGTTTACATTCATGGTCATATTTCCTTGATCAGATAATGTTGGTATATTAACCTGGTGTATAATAATATGCTAACCATCACATTAAGTTATGTAGTTAGCAAAGACATGAAGTTTCCTGGCACTCTGAAATTTCAAATCAGCACTGTTACTCCTAAGATTTCTGCACTGTTATAGTAGAGGACAATAAAACTATTTTGTAAGTGGCCAAGAGGTATATTTAAAAGTACAAATCACAGATGTCTGCCATGTCATATCGGGTATTAGCTATGGGAGAATTATATCAGAGTTCTTTTTTATAAGAGTTCTTTTTCTAATCTTTGATTATGTAAATATATGATTAGCAGTTATGACAACAAGTATTCAAACTACATTGCACAATAAAAATCAAGCAAAGCAAAAACTTCAACCATTTCCCAACTTATTCCCCCCACATACAAATCATGTAATGAATTTATTGTCAATTAGAATTCACTAATAGACCTAACTCCACCTTACACTTGATGTGCGACCCTACATAAGTTATTTAATCTCTCTGAGACATTTTCATCAGTTGTCAAACTGCGCACACTAATATCTATTTTGCAAGACTGCTATAAAGATGCTAAAAGTGATTCTTCATTTCTTTTCTTTCCTTTAGGAATGAGTATTTGGTTATACACACAGATTCGGATAAACTTCATATTGCTCCACGTAATGAACTTACAAATTTATGATGGTCCTTTTATTTTTGTATATTTTCTTCTCTTTACTCTTGTGTACATAAATGTTACCTTGAGAATACTGACTTGATAGAATATTGACATTTAAAAAACAAAGGCATAGTATTTTACTAAACTCTATACAAAGATGCTAAATTCTGCTGAATGGTATCCATGCATACACCCAGAAGATTGACCTACAGACATTTTGTGAACACAGCCAACCCTCATTTTAGTAACTCTTTATGAATCTTCAATACCTCTTTCCTTTCTTGTTTTTTTCTTCAGTGTCTCTACTTAGGCTATCCAGGGACTAGTGACCTAGGAATGTGAAACTTATGTCCTGATCTAGGTTCTATTAACCTTCATCTAGGAATGCATCTCCCCCTTGCAATTCTTTCTCTTCAAATCCTGCTGTGTAATTGAAGTCAAATAGCTAAAAATGGCTCATCACACTTCCTAGGTAATATTTGCATTTTTAAGAGCTTTTGTTATGACCTATCCCAAATGCAAGGGAATGCAAAGATCGCTTTGGCTTTGGGAATAATTTGAGGCCCCAAGTCTTTTCCAGGCAACCCTATAAAAATAGGGTTGCTTCCTCTCCACATTTCCTATAAAACTTCTACATGCATACAGGTCTTCACATTCCTGTTTTCTCTCTCTTCTCCATATCTCTAGTACTACAGAGAAAAACACTTCACACAGGCATAGCTTGATACAGTCTTCTGAAAATTCTTAACATATTATAACTTATATCTCCTCTATGTTGTTTTCCAGCTCTCTTGTTTTATGTTTTTTTTATTTTCCTTTGAAACTTTATGAATAGCTTGTGTTTTTAATCATGTTTTACTTACCCTAAATTTTCTTATATCTTAGTCAAACAGTTCTGATAAGGTTGAAAGGAATTATTACTTCTGTATTTCCGAATAGGAAACTAGAAAGGGGTGACTTGGCCAAAGCAAACAAGAGGTTAATTCTATGATGTCTGTTACTCAATCCAGCCCATGTACGCCAACAGTATTCTAAAATATGAAAGAATATTATGTGTCATTTTCCTTCTAAGGATTTGTTCTTACATATGGAAGTATGACAGAGGAAAAACCAAACAAAATGTACTGTGACTCAGCAATTCAATATGCCAGACTCTCACCAGGCTACTTGCCAGGATAAACTCAGTGTTGACAGGGAGTTGAATTTTTTTTTTTTTTTTTTTAAGCAAAAGGGCAGATTGATAAGGTATTGATTTTTAAAAAGAAATTTCTGCTTGAATTATGCAATGTATATGCAACATTGATAAAGTTCTTTAGAAAATAATAGAAGATCCTACATACCACATTTTGTTGTCGCAGATAACTCATTCTGGTGACTAAGAAAAGAAGATGGTGAATTCTCCTGAGAACGTCTTAATTGATCTTTAAATGTCATTCTAAATGCTTTAATAATAAGGAATTGAAAATCATTGATATTTGTTGATTTTATCTTCAAGATTTATGTTTGATTTATTTTCTATTATTACAGAAAAGTTACTGTAGATTCTAGTGCTTCTGGAAAATAACTTCCTTTAGCTTAGTTCTATCATCTGCATTAGTGTCAATGTCTTAATAGTGGCCTCACTCCATGTGAGCCAAACCAGCTAATCCTACCTATCATAAAACAATTTATTTCCCAATCAGAAAATGGATGTTTTCCTTTGTTTTTGACTGCTTGTTTTTAACAATAATCCTTCTTAATTTTGATAAGTTTTACATAGTAATGTTAAAATGATCATAAAAGTTTGATCATCTTTGAGGTAACTGTCCATGTAAGCAGTTCACAGAGTACAGGGGTGTCTGTGCTAAGGATTGCAGCTGTATGTGAAAATTTAAAACCTAACATTTCAGAATAAATTCCACTTTCATCATCATGTAGTTTTTCACAGAACCCTGAGAAACTAGAAAGCTCTTTTCTTTACATCTAAGATACCCTTTCTTGCACACATTCTCTAAAACCTACATACTGTATTGTTGGTTCCTTTACCATATTGCAATGATCCATCCATTTTCTCCTCATTTGATCATTTCTCCCAGTCATTTGCACCAACCCTGAAGGGATCTAAAAAACACTACCTGATTTTCTTGAGCCAAGGAACCTCTTTTTCACTTCTGAATCAAGTTCTATGCTTCTTTAAATCTTCCAACTTCTGACATATTTTCATTGGCAATTTTGTCATTGCATATTTATGAGTCCTAAATTCATATTAGTTTAGGTAAATATTTAAAGCACAGAAAATCATATATAATGTTGGGTTTTTAATGAATTTAATATTTATAGAATAAAATTCAATATTCTTTTCTTTTTTCTACATGTTGTCACACATTCACTTTTACAAACTCACCTTAAAGTAAAGGCAGGTTTGCCTCACCCAACTTTAAGAATGGCTCAGAAGAGAGCATATGCTACCTTTTTCCCCTCAGAATTCTCAAGAATTAATTTCATTTAAACAAATACAACCAGCACAAAATCGTCATGCTGAAATTCAGTGCAATATTATATCTCATATTATACAATATAATGAACATGAACGAACTTCTTTTTCAACAATGAAATATTTACTGTAGATACAGCACCAAAAGCAGCTAGTGACCTATGCTGAATTTATAGTAGGAAAAAAAAAAAACAAAAAACAAAAAACTCAGTAGTTCAATCACAACACTAAGTACCACTGACATTTCAGTGCATTCTACTTGACTATTTATTATGCATTTATTTGTGCATGAAAATGTGATTCTCTTTCTTAGCCTATTCTTGGTCATCCTATTCTCTCTCCCAACTGGCATCAAGATCTCCATACACTCTGGCTTATTTCAGGTCAGTGGTAGAGAAGACCTGGAAGATGAGCAGGAAAGAAGAGCTCTCTCCTGCTGAGGTCAGCTCCAACTGTGTGCTTTTACCATGTCTCTCAGTTCTTTCCAAGCACACTTCCCTAACCAACTCTGCTGGGTCCCAGGAATTGCTCCTTTCCTTGTCCCTGCCATTCTAGGGTGTAGAAAGAATTCTCCTTCAGATCCACCATTCAGAGTTTTCTGAATGTTCCACCTTTACCTTTATTAACAGTTCCATTCTTGAACTAATTATCCTAATTTGAGGTAGATGTCAACAGTTTCTAGTCGTGACATTGACTCGTACTATACCATACAGACAAGCCGAGCATTGCTTATTTAAAATGCTTGAGAATAGAAGTGTTCTAGAATTTGGAATTTTTTGAATGGGGGTATTTGCAAATATATAGAGACATATCTTGGAAATATGACCCAAATCTAAATATGCAATTCATTTGTTTCATATGCACCTTATGCACAGAGAGCATATGGTCAATTTTACAAAATATTAATAGTGCACTTGTGTTTAAACTGGGACCAGTCACATGAAGTCAGGTGTGGAATTTTCACTTGTCATATATAAGCACTCAAAAGGTTTCCGAATTTGGAGAATTTCAGATTTCAGATTGTTGATTAGGGACTTTGAAGCTGTAAGTGGTTATATTGCTAGCTTTTGATTTTTCTCTACTGTATGTTTTGAATATTATTGCAGTTATTCAGGATTACTTTATCAGATTCTAACAGCTTCGTGGAACATATGTACCACAGTGAGACATTTACCTTGTGTTCTATTTTTCTCTATTAGTGGCAATGTCATAATGAGCACCTTTGTAGATATGTGCATCCTTTTATTCTCTTTGGATGAATTCCCAGAACTGAACTAATAGAATTAGTTTCCAACATATATTTTATTATTAGTGCTGCAGATTTATAATCAAAGAAATACCCTCTATCATTCTTTAGCTGTGTCATCTTTATATTCCCTCAAATGGTTCAGAGGTCACTTTGAAGTCCTATTGGGTGATAATAGGGGAACCCAGATCTCCAGACTATGGGATTTCCTCAATATATGTTCTGAGTCTTCTTTACATAGAAAATTACCATATCCTATTGTTTATTGGCAAAACAAGGGCTCTTTATGCCTGGTTTAGAAATCAGGCCACGTTGATCCAAGTCATAGACTTATCAGAGGGCTCTTCAAGACTGTGTTAAGTCAATCTGCTGAAAACTCTTTGGTATGCATCTATCTTTGATTCACTTCTACCTTGCAACAGGTAGAATTTAAATAGCAAATAATCTTTAATTATTTAAATTGCAAATAATCTTTAATTATTTCCTCTTCTTTTCTTGTCCCATGGAGTTAGGACTATGGGTTGATTTCTCAACCTTTAAACTCAGAATTTTTTTATCTCTTTGACTTCTATTCATCCCTTATGTGTTCCTTTATCAGCCTATCTGTGTCTCCACAGTGACCTAAAGCCTAGCAAGTTGTCATGATTTGGATATGAGGTGTCCCCCCCAAATCCCCTGTGTTAATGCAGGAATGTTCTGGAGGTAAAATAATTAGATTATGAGAGCTGAAACATAGCAGTCTTTCCTACTTTGAATAAACTGGGAGGTACTGGAAGGCAGGAAGGGCATAACTGGGGGAGAGGCATCACCAGGGGTGTGCTCTGAGAATATTCATCTTTCTGTCACCCCTTCCCCCTCTCCTCTCACTCTTTACTTCCTGGTTGCCATGTCCTGAGTAGCTTCCCTCCACATTGGCCCTCCACCATGATGTACTGCCTCATCTTGGTTCCAGAGCAGAAGACGTGGCTGATGATAGGCTAAACCTTAAACTGTGAACTCAAACTTAATTCCCCTCTTCTTAGTTGTCCTTGTTGGTTATTTTGGTCACAGCAATGCAAAGCTGACTAAAACACAAGGCAAGGATCACAATAGACCCTTGAGAAGACTTTACTATCAAATATTCTACCATCCAGGATCAGAATTGTATTTATTTCTGAAGTATGCCTTTCTTTCACCAGCATGGCTTGTTACTCCTAAAAAGAAAAAGAGGAGCTGGGAGAATCCAACCAGTCCAAGAGCATCTGGGGACAAAACTATAAACCACGTTCAAATATACACAGAATTAGTAAACAATGCCCTTTAGCAACTTCACATTCACTTAAGAGTTTCTTGCTTCCCTTTGGTCTTTTTCTTTTTTTACCCACCTACAATAATATGTAAGGCCATTATTACCATTTTTTTCAACCATGTAAACAGCCATCTCAAACTCTCATAGAACTGAAGCAGTTGAAATAAATGGCAAATAAAGCAAAATTTCAGTCCTTTTTTTCCCCCATTTGTTAACTGGAATTGTGAATTTCATACAACTCAAACACTGCATTTGCAACTATAATAATGACCTAGGTGATACAAAAATTGTCACCAAAGTTATCAGCATGTTTCTACATCTTGGCTAAGAGCCCAGAAAGAATAGCTTTACAGAATGAAAATCTGGACTGTTTTATAAATATTATAAATACTGTTCTCACTGAGGAAAATGTATGTTTGGGGGCAAACAACTCTTAGAAGGGAAAAGTTAAATTTTCATGTATATTATTTTCTTGAAAATATTCTCCCATTCTTTCTAATTCTGATTAACCGAAAGGAAATTAATCTTTGTTCCTGGAAAGCAAGTACATAATATTAAATATTTAAAATAACTTTTGTAATTTTCAATGTGGTTGTTTTCCCATTTGATTTCCCCAGTAATTAGACATCCTACTGTAGGGTTCCATGAGTTCTCTAAAAAATTTTTAGGGATAAGTGTGTGTGTGTCTACAAGTTCGTATTTTATATTAATCTTTAAAAATGTTGATATATGAATCTTAATGAGATTCTGATTAACCACATAATATTGTATGCATGCAATTATACTGTTATAGTTTATTGAAAAACATAACTGGAAAGAGAAAAAGAATGAGAGAGGGAGAGAGAAAGAAAAAATGTGTTAATGTTTGATTAGTATAGGTTTATAACTTTTGACCATTTCGGGCCAAGAGTTTCACTAACCACAGTTTCACTGTAGTTAGAGTATAGGAAATTATTGTGAGAATTAAATCATTATATGGCAAATAGCAGTTCAAACATATAGAATTTATAAAAACTACCCTGTTAAATATAGTCATGTGGTCACATTGTGAGTGGCAATTCGTTTTGTCTAAATGACATTGTGAATGAAATATTAAGCCTGCTATTTTTCATTTTATAATTTTATGTATAAATTTTGAGTTTTTTAGTTTATAAAAGCTTAATTTTCTGTTTATACATTGATAATTAATATTGAAATAAAGCAATTTTAATATAAATTAATATATATGAGAAAATTTTATCATAGGGTACTTTCATTATGAAATTTTGAGAAAACTTTACTATCAAATATTGTACCATCCAGGATCAGAATTGTATTTATTTCTGAACTATGTCTTTCTTCCACCACTAGTTCTCCCATGAATTCAGTTAACCATGAAATATGGAAATTCAATTGTAGTTCTAATTCCTCAAAGTAGCTCAGAAATTTCTATAGAAAGTGTGGACATTGGTTATGTTATATAAAAACACTTCTCAATAAAACATAAACCTTAACTTCAGTGTCTAGAAATTCAGATAGTACTTTACCCAAAGCAAAAGGAAACAAATGAATAAGTATGTCACTTCACAGTGAGTCATAAGGAATTTAGAAAATGATTCCCTTTCTAAACAAGTTGAGATGACAGCTTATCAAGGTGTGAATAGCTCTTACATTCATTGCTGAAAGACATGCTTGAGAATTTCTGGTTCTTCTTGGCCTCTGGTTGTACTGGAGGGAAACATCTGCAAAGGACACAAATAATTATTAATAAATGTTGCATGTGATTCTTCCCTTATTATTTTATACCTTAGTAGTGCAATATATTTCTAACCACGTTTGTGTCAGTCTGCCAATCTTCTTAGCGCCTTTCTTGACATTGTTTAAATAATCTCTCCAAATGTTTTTGTCACTTGTTCAACAACCTTCCATTATTGTTATGTCCAGAGATTTTACTTTGGCATTTGTGGTCTCTCCTCCTGCACCAGTCTTTTCAAATTTTCCTCTGTTCTATCACAGATCCATCCCATCCAGTGAGCAGACTATACCCAATAAGTTTAAAGCTTGGCTTGCTCATTTCAGCCTGTTTTCTATGAATATTCCCTTTTGTAGTCTTTAAATATATTTCAAACTTCTGAACCCCTATTTCAGATAATATATGGATGGCTAAATTTTTATTTAATTATATATCCTGATATTTGGAAGTATTTCCCATATTCCTACAATTAGGTAATAGTCTTTCTGGGTAGAAATTCCATTTCATATTGTATCTAGAATGGTTTCAGTTCCCTCATTGTACTCAGTAACATTTTTGCTGAATTTAATGTCTGTGGTTTTGATTTTAGATTAAATATGTTGAATTTATGAACAATTCAATATGAATATTAGTCATAGCCATATAGCAATATTTTGAAATAAACCATTGTTTCTGTATAAAAACAAAACAAACAAACAAAACAACAGCAAAATATTTTGACAAGAAGTAAGAAGAGAGTTCTCCAAGTACTGGGTCCAAATAACCCACATTTTAATAGAATATCTATATTCCTGCTATGTAAGTGGCTCATTTCAGATTCTGAGAACTACTAATCCCTAATTTATCTAATCCTCAAATTTATCCTGGGTATTCAAATGTACAAGTGTGGAAAATATATTATACAAAACTAAAAATGCCTGATTATATATACGTATTATAAATAAAACAACTTTTTGAATGCCGTTTATCCTTCTTAAAAACAGATAATTTATTATTTGTAAATGTAAGTCAAGATAACTTTATGCATATTATAAAAAACATGTATAAAAATTCTGACATAATATTCTCTTTGATGAAAGGGGAAAATTTCCATTGTTCATTGAAATTTATTCAGGTTGCACCCAGTGTATTGTTTGAGAATGTGGGAAATGTCAGGCAAATTCAGATCTGTGATCCAGACACTGACACGGTCCAGAATAATGTCTTTGATGGTAATGTAAAAGACATTTTATAGGAGACTATGGTTGTGCACTATGATGTCAGCCTTCGAAACTCAGAGAGGTTTGTTCCTCCCCCATACCCATTGTGATCTCAGTTGCAGACTGACATTGATTTGCCTGGTATTGAAGACCACAAGGCAGATTGTGTAATACTGTGTACATTCTCAGTGTGCTCCATTTCTGAATCCACAGTTGAAGCTCTTCATAAGCTCCCAGGGAAACAGAGACCACAGAATTTTACTACTAGATGATAGTCTAACTCAATGAGATCAATTTCATTTCGACAATAGGATAGAACAAAAATAAAGTTTGTATGCAATTAGTTCAGAAGCTTCTAAAGAATGACAGTTGGAAATTATTTTTCAAATACAAAATTTTAAGAAAGCTTTTCAGGATTAATTTTAAAATAGCATTTTAAACAGATCATTTACATAGATGTCAATATACATTCAGGGGAATATTGGTCTTTATAATTAGATTTAGTCCCACAAAATCTAAAGCTTCATCAACATTCTTACAATTCAGCCATGGACTAATTAACATGTATTTATTTGTTTTGACACATTAGGGACTGTTTCAATTCATTTAGACAACAAAATGCACATTCAAAATTTCTTTCTTCTTCAGGAGAATGTGAAGATAAAAGTGCTATTTAATTAGGCTCTGACCTTTATAATGCCACCTCTAAACAAAATCCTTATTAGTAAAATACAATGGAAGTGCCTTTAGGGGAAGAACAATGAATATTTATTTAGGAACTGGCTTTTGGCCAATTTTTCTGTACCCTGAAGGCATAAATATTATATACCAGAGCATTTCAATTTTTATGTACTTATAATTTTTTTCCCACACATTTGTGAAAGGCAGAGTATCGGTGAGACACTTTCTAGAACTCATTTGTCAAAAGGTTCACTTATGGTTGGAAGCTATAACAGCCATTTCTATTCAATCATAAAATGTTAAGTAGGTATAAATTCTGGTTAACTATCTTAAATAGTTAAAATACAAGCAAGATCATGCTAATTGTCTCAGTCTTCTAAATTTTGAGCAAGTGCATTTTAAGAAATGGTGGTAAGAGTGAAAATGAAAATAACTTGTATCCCTGAAGTCACTCTTTGAGACGGTGTTGAAAGCTGGCGTGCCGGATTTTTTTAGAACATTCTCTCTGTAGTCATTATGTTTTCCTGTGGAGAATGTGTTTGCCACACCTCTCAGAGGAATCACTATAATTGAATGAGCAGGTAAGTTGAATTATGGATGCTGAAGCCACATCTTGCTAAAGGGAACCAAAGCCCTAACATCTCCTTGAACAGAATGTTAGGGCTGCTGCAATGTGATTGAATTCCACTTTGCCCATTTTTAAGTGATTTTTGACTGTATGGAGATGTCTGAAGGAATCACTTCTTTAGATCAATTGGAAGTAATGAAGGGCAGCTTGAGAAATATTAATGTTCATCACTTTCATTTTCCTGCTACTATCTTTACCATTTAATTAGTAATAAATAATACTCATTACTCTTTATGACCTTAAAGGTTTTCTTTAAAACATTTTGTGCTCATAATACACAGGACTGAATATATTATTATTTGTTATTTTTTTAAATGTGCATAAGTTGAAAATTCATAAACAATCTTGGTTGGTATTGAAGTGTGTTAGCATTAGATGAAAGTACTCATTGTTACTTTGAACTTGAAAACACATTCAAAGTATATTTTATGACAACTAATTCAGTCTAGTTAATATTTATTTGGGAATACCCTTTTCTGTAATATAGTCCTCAACTCTCAAACCTCTATACCAACTAGCTTGCTTGTTCTTGTCAAATACACAATAATTATTGGTTGAATGAATAAGTAATTATAACCAAATAGGATTCACTACCAACATAAACCATGTGCCTACACAGCCTGTAATCACTCCTTAAATTAACTGTACCTTGGTGATATAGATCAACATTTTCAGAAAGACTGGATACAGGGATGTGAAAAAAGCATGGGCAGTAAATACAATATTGGTAAAAAGTAATTCATTGTTTAAGAAAATGGAAGTTACGGAAAGACAGTTGGGGAATGAGAAAAAAAAAAGGAAAAAAAAATCTTTGTGGCATTTTGTGAGCCATTTGACTGAACTTGAAAAGTTCTACCCAAGGCAGAGAACAGGGCATCCTAGCCCAGCAGGGTTGGCTTGACAGGAAGTCAGATTAAAAAGTAGTGAAGAAAACCATCAACAAGTATAGATTGACTGTCTACTGTGTTCAGGGCATAGTGCAAGGGAGAGGGGAGATAAATTTTTTAAGATGGAAAGGATAGTCATAACCCTTCAGGAATGTAAAATTGACAGAAAGTGGCAAGATATGAGAAAACCCACCAACATTTGTGAAAACTACAGTATTTGAAAGTCTCTATTGAAAGATTTGGATAATAGAAATCCCAGGAAGCCACAGGCTTGTGAGCAATATATTATATGAGATAATGGATATGGAAATGCTTTGTAAACTGCAAGGTGCTGTAAAAATGTGAGATATAATCATTATGTGGCTCACTAGAAAGAAGTCTACAATTTTCTGGCAAGCCCTTTTGGAATGATGTATGAGTTAGCCCTAGGAGATAGAGGTTATAGATCCAACCACCAGTTGGATAATGGCAGGTTAAGCTGATCTGAGATAACAGAGGAAGCAGGAGACAAGGGTTGTTAGCAAGAATTTACATTTTCTTATTAGACCTTCAGAGTTCCTAATATACACATTGTTAATAACAAGAGTTTATACATAAGTCCTAATTGAAATGACTCATTTATAAACAATGTTACTCCAGTCATTGGTATAAATGGCAGATTATTCAGACTGTCTATAGAACTGGTTAACTTTGTATATATAAATCATAGTATCTGCATGTAATTCAACAGCAGTCAGCAAGTTCTTATGGAAATTGTTTAGTAAAATATTTTAAGAATGCATATCTTATAGATAAATTATAAATTATTTGCGAATATTTTACACTGATATATTATATACCTTTAAGACATTCATAAAGGCAAACAGTCCAAAGGATGAAACTAAAGGATAAATGTAAAATTCTACTTTCCTTGTTTTCTGTTGAATTTGATTCTTATTTAAATTTTTATAATATTTTTTGAAGCTGTAATTCACTTACAGTAGTATGCAATTCAGTAGTTTTGTACATTCACAATGTTGTATAACCATCACCACTAATTCCAGAAAAATTCTATTTGTTTTTCTTTCTTTTTTTCTTTATTCTTTTTTTTTTTTAACTGTACTCCAAGGATCCTCTTGTATATGCACAATTCTGTTTTCATCTCACTATGCTGAATGTTGGTTTATATGGTACTCTAGAATACAATCAAAACTGGAAATAATAAAGGTGTGGCCATTAGAAGACCCACATTCATTTCTTGCTTGGGATGCCCTAGATACACTTCTTTCTGCATCATTCTTGAAAAATAGATATTCTCTCCTTTAACATTCTTATTAGCTTGGTGAGGACGTGAAAACTCCTCCAAATTTTAGACAATTTTTTGTTTTCAGGTAAATCCTCTAGTGAGGTGGGCTTTGGGGACAGACATACAGATGAAGAATGAGTGGAGGTCAGTGAACTTTTTAAATGTTAACAGGGGTCAGTGGACTTTGTAGGACACCCTTAGTCTATTTAGAAAACACTACTTCTAGGTAACTACTAAACAAAGCATTAAGTTTTATTTCACTTGGGCAAAGTCTTAGCATAACATTTCAACTTTAGATTTTACACTTTAGTAGCTTAGTTCCTTAATTTATCTATTATCCCAATTTATGAAAGTAGTTATCAAAACAGTCCTATTTATATATTAGTACAGCAAATACTACTTCTCAGTATTTTGTATGGTTGATAACTGTACTTAGGCTTCTAATTCATACTTCTGAAGTAGCCCTAGCTTGTAGGCAGAGCTTAAAATATATCAATATGGTTGAAAAGTTAGTGATTCAAGCATGCATTTAAATGGCACATTCCTGACTGATTATGTCTCTATTCCATTCCAACAGTGGAGACATAGAGCATTGTTTATTTCTAGGTGCCTCATAAGGAGCATCATTTAAAATTACGAACAGTATTCAGAAATTGGAGAAATCAGAGTAGGGATACCCATGATTGGCAACAAATAAGACTCTTCACAGGGAAAGTGAAGCCAAAGTGCCAATAATAAGTACTATGAGAGAGAAGGCAAACTGCCTGGGAGACCCAGGTGTAGGCATTAAGTCTGTGAAGCAGGAAACTGAGCAGAATGGCAACTGATATGGGGAAGTATCCATTCCAGGTAACTAGTTTCAGGGTTATAAAACAGAAGTTATCATTTCTTTATGGGTCAAGTTATATTCTTAGGATGACTGGGGTAGTGAAACAGAATATCATGCCAGACTTTGCTATGATGGAGAAGTAAAAATCAAGTTATTTTAAATTTTTGGACCTCATCCCTATGATATAAATAACAACCATTCCTCTCAACTAGGATCTATTCCTTTGTTTGTCAGAGTAGGCAATTCTCAAGGGACCCCACTGGGGTCTCTACTAGATCTCATGTACTTGAACGTCTCACCACTTGCACACTCACTTTCCAGTGTATTTTTGTTTCTCTCAAACTGAACTCTTGGCAGCCTGTTTTTTCATCCCTTGCTTTTAACTCTTCTTTTCAGTATTTTATTAGTAGATTAAAATGCAAAAGTATTTAGAGTCTCCTAGGAACTGTTCAAGAATCCTATCAGGAAATGACTTCAGGAACTTTCCCTATTCTCTTGTTCTGTAAAACAAAGTCCCCTTTCAAGTTGCACATTGTTACAGCTTTCAGAATGGTCCCCTCAAAGCACACTCTGCTTAGAAGAAAAAGACCTATGGTAGTGGTCCCATGTTTCTTTGAATGTCCTTCTGCTTGAAGTTTAAATGTAACTCAAAAACTTTAATTTTTAGACCTTAACTCTATCAACCGCATGACTCTACTGCTAGAATCAAATGAATCAATAGTAACCATCAAACTATCCCATGCATCAAACAAGTAACCATAGGAAACACAAAATAGAGCAGGAATAAATGACAGGCAATGCATGTTTTATAGCCCATCATTTAATACTTTAACTACAGTATGCACTCATTTAAAGATATTGCTTTGCTCTAGCAAACAATAAAAGCAACTGAGTATTTATTTGATTGTTGCCAAATGCAATGATCCCATCACAGTGATTTAAGGAGAGGCAATTGCAGCCCCTCACTGGCAGGGTTTATTTTTTAGACACTTCAGAAGTGGTCGATATTGTTGCAGTGAAAGCATCATTACACATGACTAACTAGCTGGGAAAATAAAAACAATTATGGAGGGACTGACTAGATTAATCGCATGTGGGAAATAACAGGTTTGGAGTATATCATATTCGTTGTAGGGAAAAAGAGTGAGCTCTACCCACATAATTTGCAAATAAAGGAAATAAGATTTTCTTATTAGTTATTTAATAATAATTCATTTGGTTGTTTATGGCTACTTACAAGAATCCCCAAGGCGTAGAATGCCAACAAGAAGTTTTGTCTTCATAAACCATAGTCATGATGTCTAGAATCTATGTCCTAAATTTCCAGGTGATTTTTCTATACGTTGGGAAGATGGGGTGTCACAGTCAGGATCAGAGGTCTGGGACAGGTTTTCTGAAATCCTCAGGAGCATATGGTTGTGATTCTTGGCTGGGGTGCAGGAGGGTGGTGCTTTACTCAGTCCATCCTCTGATCTGATACGTTTCTGGGTTCAGTCATTCACTCCAGTGATCCAAGAAACACACATTGAGCCCTCTCCACGTGCCAAGCATAGTGTTAAGTACACCCCGGGCAGTGCATGGGCCTTGCTCTAGAGCCATTGGACTCTCCTTTGCACCTTGAGGACCCTTCTGTGATTGGAGGGTTACAACACCTGCTGCCAGGCCCATCTTCTCCTTCCTCCCTCTCTTTTCCTACAACACCATCTTTGAAGCCAAATCTTGACTATGCCTTGTGACAAAGTGTGTATCATAGGAACTAGGAGTGATTATCAATTTCAAGAATATTTGATGTAGGTTTTGGAAGAATTTCAGTTAAAATTAAAAAAAAAAGTCTTTGTTTTCTTTCTCATATAGTGAAAAAGAAGAAAAAGCATGTCAAACACTACAGACTACTGTGAGCTTTGTCAGCAAAAAAAAAACAAGATTAACTTTTCCCCTTAGATACAAGGATGTCATATGTTATTTGGCCAACATAATTAATCTAATTCTTTTCTAATAACACTGATATGTTACCAAAGTAATGCAAAGAGATTAAACCCACTTGTCCTCCTCCTGGAACCTTAAATGTATCTCTATGGTAACAAATCTATGCTGGCACCAACAGCAGATAAAGCCAATTAAGATAAATAATGAGAGATCAGTGTGCACAGATCACTGGAGCATAAACTTTTTAGGAAGTTATGGGTATCACTGGGTTACACGTAATTCGCTTGTATATATTCACTAAAAATCTGAAACTTGATATAGTTTGAAACATCAGCCTGTTTGATGTATTTAAAGCATCATGATTGCACTGTGGAAAACATGCTATTCAAATCTGTATTTTAAAAATATTACATCCTTCACAAGGAGATTTTCATTCTTTGTCATATTTTGAAATTGACATTCATGTTGTCCTAAAAATTACCAACTAAGATGGACTTTTTTTTCTAGATTATAAAAGAATGGTTTTCAACTTTCTCATGTCATTAGAGAATTAATGTATATATATGTGTGTGTATATATATATATAATATATCGATTTCTTTATTTTTGCTTTGTTCATCAAAAATACACTTCGCAATTTTTTTACTAATGGCCTGTCAGTTTAGGTTAGAAATTTGGAGGAAAGTTGTCATATTTTATTTTAGTTTCAAGGATCACCTAATTTTATTAAATTAACATATATATGTAATGACATGCTTTTGTATTAGGGCTCAATACCAATAACAAAATCTCTCTTGTTTTTGTCCTGTCTTGCATGTACACATTAATCGTCCTCTTGATATATTTTTATCCTTTTCAAATTGTCTATTCTGTTCTATTACATTCATGGATTCTAGATTCCATAGTAGTTTATGAGAGAACTAGTTAAAACACTTCCATCAGAAATTTGCCCCACGTAGTCTATCTACTTCAATATCCATCTCTAGAACATTGAAAGGTAAATTTGGGTGAGAAATGAAACTATTATTCCATCTGAAACAGATATAGGGTATAATATTACACAAATGATTCTTTAGGTAATTCAGATACAAAGGTCATTTTTTTGAATGTTAATAAGATCTTAGCAGCAAACAATTAGATTCGTAACAGAAAATTCAGTTTCAAGTTTTGATAGTCATATCTGATAAAACTGGGGAAAATTGGATGTACATTAATGAAGAAGATCACAACAAATCAGATGCCTTTGGAGGTTTCTCCTGTTGGAAGTTGTCTAAGACATAAATCTCCCTGTGGCTAACTTCTCACTTGCACTTAAATATTGAGATATAGTTAAGGGAATGTCCCTTCTGATTCAGTTCAGGCTGAAAATATTTGTCAACCTATTGTTCCATTCAGCTATCACCAACTTATTGGAATGTTGTTTCTCTGTTTGTACATGGCGTAAAGGCATACCATTTGTGTAATCATAAATTTACATAGGGTAATGTTGTTTGATTCATTCTGTTATTTTTCCCTTCCCCCCACCCCTCCCACCCCTCTTTTCCCTCTATACAGTCCCTCCTTCCTCCATTCTTGCCCCCCTCCCTAACCCTAACTCTAACCCTAACACTAACCCCTCCCACCCCCCATTATGTGTCATCATCCACTTATTAGCGATATCATTCATCCTTTGGTTTTTTGAGATTGGCTTATCTCACTTAGCCTGATATTCTCCAATTTCATCCATTTGCCTGCAAATGCCATAATTTTATCATTCTTTATGGCTGAGTAATATTCCATTGTGTATATATACCACAGTTTCTTCATCCATTCATCAATTGAAGGACATCTAGTTGGTTCCACAATCTGGCTATTGTGAATTGAGCAGCTATGAACATTGATGTGGCTGTATCTCTGTAGTATGCTGATTTTAAGTCCTTTGGGTATAGGCCAAGGAGTGGGATAGCTGGGTCAAATGGTGGTTCCATTCCAAGTTTTCTAAGGAATCTCCACACTGCTTTCCAGAGTGGTTGCCATACCAAGACTTTAAATTTTCTATTGTCTTTCATTATCATGATCCCATATGCCTTGAATAATGGAACTTATGCTGTACTCAGCCTGTTCCACTGTTAAATACTTTCTCTCTAGGCGAACACAGAATCCAACATGTACTTCCACTAAAGATATTAGTTGAGTGCTTTTTACTGTGAGGAATTATATTAAGTGTTTTAAATGACATTTCATTCAATCCTCACAAAAGCTATGAGGTAAGAATTGTATTGTCCCCGCTTACATTAAAAATAAAAAAAAAAAAAACCCAAGACTTAAAGATATGTAAAGTTATGTAAGTTTATAAGTATATTCCAGAGAGGTGATTCTAACCTTGGCTATCTGGAGTTAAAGTCTGCTTTCCATATAAATAAAAATAAAAATAAGGCAGTGTTTATATTATTATATATGTTTCAGTTACAATAATTTATATATTTATTTAATACAAAAATTAGGCTTCTATTGTAGCTTATATTCTGGCCTCAGACCTCAGTTTCTTTACATATAAAAAGAGGTTCTACTAGCTGGTTCTGTAGGATCATTATTTTTTCAAGAGACTCTGAGAGAGTCTGTGTAAAATCACATGGACTGAGAGTCAGTAAACTTGTCAGATCTCAAAAGAAGCACAATTTAAGCATTGAGATTGCAGTTCATAGTAAAGAGCATGCTCACCATGCACAAGTCCCTGGGTTCAATCCTCACTATCACAAATTTCCCAAAAGCAGAATTTAATAATCAAATGTAGGGAAATTATTATACACTTCTCAGGAAAAGAAGAAGAAAAAAATTCAGAAAATGAAAAGATTTATTATGATACCATGGACTGAAAAAGACTGAGGAAGGCTTTAGCTAAAGAATTATGAGTGAAGAGAACAAAACCATTAATGGCATATGATTCAAAATAAACCTAACCAATTAACCATGCTATTAAAATTACCTACTCACTTTATATTTCAATTTTTAAATTTTATTATTTTTTTTAATTTTTCTGTTCTAAATTTGTCACTTACCTGGGACTTTGCATTTTTAAAAAGTACTCTTTATAATTCATTGTTTATAAACCAAAATTATAAAGCTAAAATTTTATTTTATTATCAGAGACAAGATGTCAGGATACTGTATTTCCATCTATTTACTTATTATTTATCTTCTTTGCATTTTAATCAGGAAAGGTGTTTGTAAGATTGAAAATAGTACCCTATAAACTGTACCCTATAAGAAGAGTGTAGAGAAATTCCTATATCCTCTGAAGGTATTTTTTCTCCTATCCCTACCCAGTTTTGTATACACACACACACACATATATAAATAATATAGAGTATATGCGTTTATATGTATGTATATATACATGCATAGATGTTTATATATGTGTGTATGTGTGTATGTATATATAAATGCATACAAATGAATATATTACTCAGCAAATAATCTTGCTGCTGCCTTCAACTAAGTATAAGCTCTCAGGAAAATAACTTGAACTATTAACTTCAGTTTCATATTTTATAAAATTACAAGATTAAATTAGCAGTTCAGTACCATTAGAAGTTCAGTATAATTATTCTGTTTGCTTTTTTTTTAAAGTCCCTATGTGTCTGTCACTTTCAAAAATAAAACAGGAATATCATAAACACTGAATAGTTTTTGAAAAAAGTTGAATAAATAAAAACAAATAAATAATTAAGAACACAAAAGAGCCTGAGAGAGAGGTCACAGTTTGAGATGCTCTAGACTGGTTTTTCACCAATTATTCTGTTTCATTTTACACTGGTGCTTATGAGATCAGTGACAGTACAGACCTACTTTGACTTTTCTCCTCATATCACAGAGCTGGGGGAAGAATTAGGAAAATAGACTCATCTTTGAAAAAAAGGTACCATCTGGTGAAGAATCATACCAACTGAAGACATAATCATGTAAGTCAAAGTAAATTTCAACAGTGTTATTTCTAACTGAAATAATAGTCATGAGATTCAGATGTCAACTACATGAAAAGGATCACAAAAGGTCCCTGTCTTTGAGGACCTTACAGACATATGGAAATGAAGCAGTCAAAAGCTATGAAAGAAGAAAAGAGATGAGAAATAATACTATCCTATGATTAAACATTAACATCAGAGATTAGAATGTAACTTTTTAATCTTGTTTTCAGAATTTCTAGCTAGAGTATTTACTTACAGATTTTCAGATTTCAATAAAATTAGAACAGTAGTTCTCAGAATTTAATGTGCATTAAAATCACCTAGACGTTGTGTTGAAACACAGACTGTTGCCCACCAACCCCAGAACTTCTGACTCTGTGGGTTATGGAGAACCCTGAGAATGTCCAGTTCTAACAATTTCCCAGTTAACAACATTGGTGCTTGTCTGGAAAACAGAGTTTGAAACCACTGCTCAAAAAATTTTCTCATATGAGAAGTACCAATCTTGTCCAATCATATGTAGAACTATCACAATAACTTATAATAATAAGTCAATTAAAATTTTATTTCCCACGGAGTATTGATTTAAGGAACATTTTATATTATACTGACCAAGTACTGTATTAGCCTCATTCTTACTATGTACATACTGCTTTCTTTTTTTTGTTTTTTGTTTTGTGGTCCTGGGGATTGAACCCAGGAACACTTTATCACTAGAAAGTTTCTATGTCTTACAAACCCAATCCTTTGGTTTTTATTTTGAAACAGATTCTCACTAACTTGTTTAGGGCTTTGCTAAATTTCTGAGGTTGGCCTTGAACTTGCAATCCTCTTGCCTCAGCCTCCCAAGTCACTGGGATTACAGGTATGAGTCATCAAGCCCAGCTGTACATTGCATTTTAAGATGTTAAAGATCTGGTTGTCTTCAACACAGGGAAAATAGACCATTTTTATAGTTCAAAGGCAGGATAAGTAAATATTATCGTGATCCTGTTTAGTGTTTGAAAGTAGAAGCATTTCAAATACTGTCATTAGTGATGGAATCCATTCTAATAGTAACTCATTCAATTCAATTTTTCAACAATGTCCCTTCAATTCTTCTTCTTTATTACCACTGTCCTAGTCTTGGCAACATATGTCCTTTGAAATTAACTGAATTAAATACTTATGGAAAAAAGGCCCAAGATTAGATATCCTTTTGATTTGTTGCTATCTTTAAAATTGACTATTAAATGTAGGAAACAATATAAAGGATTGCACAATATGACTAACATTCTTCTAATTTTTTTTATCCAGTAATAATACTTGCTCCTCCTTGTAAACACTACCCTAGCTACTCAAGATTCAGAGATGAGTGAATAATCCTGTTGGGAAGGAATTTAATGGTAATGGATGAGTTAATGGCAAACATATCAAAACATACAAAATGCAGCTTTGTCTAGTAAAGACACACAGAAGACGGATTGCTCAGGGGGAATAGTGGTGCTCTGCCTATGAAAATCAGAGAGACTTCAGACAGAGATCGTATTTGAGCAGGCTCTTAAAAATGCATAGGAAAATTCCAGATCAAAAGAAAGAAAGCATTCTCTAGAGAGGTAGAAAAACATATACATTCTTATTTTGTGATTACAAAAAAAAATAGGTATCCCAAGCACCGAATTAATTTTGCAGACTTAGACATATATGCCCCCAAAATATTGTATATCAACAATATGCAACAATATGCAACGAAACAAATCTGCAGAAAGTTATGTGGGTTATTGAACATGTGGTAAAGGACATCATACACACTTGTCAAAAGATTCAAAGGAAGAGCAGGCATGGTGGTGTACACCTGGAATCACAGCATCTTGGGAGGCTGAGGCAGGAGGGTAGCAAGTTCAAAGCCAGCCTCATCAATTTAGTGAGGCCCTGTCTCAAAACAGAAAATTAAAAGGCCTGGGGATATGGCTCAGGGATTAAGTGTCCCTGGGCTCAATTCCTGTTACAAATAATAATAATAATAATAAAGAAATCAGAGACACCTCCATAGAGGAAGTGAGTCGTCAGTTAGCACTCAGGGGGCATTTGGGATTGGGGATTCAATTCTTAAAGGGGAGAGAGCAGGATGAATAGAAACAGCCCCAGATTTGCAAGAAACTAACATGATGGCTGAGAGTACTTTCTGATACTGATCTGCTTTAGAATCTCTCTGCCTAGAAAAATAATAGTATATTAAAAGTTAAGTTTTTCTTCATATGGATTTAAATGAGATTATTTTGTTTTGGATTTTTGTTTTTTAAAGGACTACTCTCAGTAGAGTTTTTTTTTTTTTTTGACATTTCTATTTTCAAACGATACAGCATTCATGTTTTTGGCAATGAAGAATGATTTCTACTCCAACTCCTGTTAGTGTTTTTTAAACTGTTTTTTTAAAAAAGTAAACTATCATAGTACTGGGGAGATAGCTCAGTTGGCAGAGTGTTTGCCTTACAAGCACAAGGCCCTGGGTTCAATCCCCAGCACTGCAAAAATAAAAAATAAAAAAGCTAGTAAGTTTCACTGTCTCCCAAACCAAAATAATAAGTTCATTTTAAAAAACTGTCTGGAAGATCCTGAATAATGGTACAGGAATATTTTTGTATATGGTTTGTATATGGTTCAGAATGTTTCTAAATGCCTTTCATCTCTGGGACCCTGTGATGGGCTTACATTCTTTCCTTACTTTAGTCAGTGAAGAAAATGCTGGTCACAGGGCATGGATGGAAATTGGAACTGGGCTCCAGGAAAGGTGAGCCTATTCTGCTAGGTGCCCCAAAATAAAGGTCAACACCATCATTCCTGAACAGAGATGAATGCCTCTGCTGACCCCCCTTTATGTTATCCAGACCAATCTTCCCTGCACTAACACATAATTGGAAGATTATTATACTTACTATTTATTCTGCAAGTCCCTGTCTCCCAAAACAAGGGCTATTTTTAAGTGAAAATAATTATGAAAATGGAATTTATATTTGTTGTTGCACTTTGCTGTTCAAAGAGAATTTTCCCATCTCCCAATCTACTTTGAGATGCCAATAAAGTCAGCGAGTTATATTCTCTTCCTGAATTAGTTTCTAATTAATTGTATTCTAGATTTACTACCTGTCTTTCCTTCTCTCAGTTTAAAGTCCTTTCCTTATATCTGCTTCTGATGTAATCCATATGAGTCAAGAAGCCAGATAGTGCCAACCACCAAAGAAAACAATACCAATTAGGGTGAAGTGTTCATGCTTTGAACAAAGCTATGTGAGAACCGAGGGATAGTCAGGAAGCTCACTTCATTGCTTTTATGTGAAGAAAAAGAAACTAGAGTGAATTATTATAATTTCAAAAGTCCAGCAGTCAGATTAACTGCCAGCAAAAATAGTAGACATAATACTACTTTTATGTGTTACTAGATTAATAGGGCAACATAAAACTATTTGTCAGTGTGTTTAAGGAGCACATATACATATTATATGAATAAGGGGTTAATTGATTTGGGAAGAGGGGTTAAAAAAACTTTCATGGAAAGATCCTGAATAATGTTAAAAAAGAGATTCATATATGAAGGTGCACATTAATACATGCTACCCTCTAACCCTGTAAACCAGAGAAACACTGTGTTCCAAGACTGATAAGCCAGGAGTCAGGAATTGTTTTTGAGTGGGATCCCTCTGATTATTATTTAGAAATATGAAGATCTTCATTGCAATGAGCTTAACTACCTTAATCTACCTGGAAAATCTAGATTAATAAATATCAGGAACCAAATATTCTTATTGTCTGACATTCATCTGTGAGGTGTATATTAAGTTTCTAATTTGTGTTCGATATGTACACAATGATCAGTAAAATTCTCTTGGCTCTTGTCTTCATGGGGTTATTGGTCCGGTTACATAGGATCATTATGAGTAATTCCAATTACTATATTAAAAATAATATGAGGGAACATTCAGTTTGACTTGTCTCCTTCTCAAGGGAAGATACAAACAACTTTCTGAACAACAAAAACTCTCTCTTGAGGGCTGACATATAGTATTCTATTTGCATCTCTTTGTAGGGTAGAGAGCAGGATGAGGAGGTTCTAAACACAAAGAGAATATCACAAATTTTCTGTAAATGGTGAAATGTGGTTTTGGATTAGAGTTCCAGACTTCTTTTCTGTGATAGTTTGAAGAGGACGTTCTGAGAATTATCACTCCCTTCTAATCCTTACATACAGTACAGGGTTTTATCAGTCCTTAACAAACTTCGGCAAATATTTACTGAGTGCTTATTCTGTTTCAGACAACTAGGGAGGTCACAGATTTTAGGAAGATTTTCAGTAACATATTGTGAAATGTCCAGGATCCCTGACAATGTTTCATTTAGCTAGAAAACCCAAATTATTAAAATATTGCATTATCAAAGCAATTTGTTAGTAATCGTGTTTTCCCAAGGTGCTTGCTTCTCTCCTTTTTTAAGTGATCATGAAGCATAGCAGTGGTTATGAGCTCATTCATAATTTATTATATGAAGGTCACATGCATTTTAAGATGTATAAATTTAAATTATAACATTAGTTGTAAATTGGGATCTTTTTCTAAGTAAACAATCATTAATATTTTAAATAAATAATATCAGTCAAACACTCCAAGAAAATGTAGCTTCCAAAGACTTATAGAAATACACTCATCTCATTCAGAGTTTATACTATCTTCACATTACTAATAAAAATAAAAATACTCATTTAAATGTTAGACATATTTTAAAACCTTTTTCCATACTTTAAAGATTATATGATATATTACATATGCTTAATTATGTGAAAATTCACAAATGTTTTAAATATTAATTTAATCTACTCTATTTTTCTTGTGTGTGGTAACATTTAAGAGATTTAAAAATCTTTCGGCCATCAAAGTTTTTATACACTGGCTGAAGTCATGGTTTGGGTCTTAGTAAAGAGTGAGTTCCCATCACTTATGCATTTGAAATGTTAAAGGATTTATGTCCAATGCACTCAAGCATATTAAAAATAAAATGAATGCTTTTATGTTTCATATATAGCCAAGGAGTTTCACTAAAAGTCATTTCGAATTCTCCCCAAATCTGAGGAGGGAATCCCTCAGGTAATATTTGAAACATTTTGAGCACTTGTATTTCTAAAAGACGCACTTGAAATAAACAACCAAAATGTTTTTAAAGCAAGAAAAAATAGTAATAAAGATAAAATAAAATAACAAAAAGTAAAACAGTGAAAAGCCTAGATGATAATTGTAAAATATGCCAATATATCGGATCATTCTTAAGTATTAAAGTGATGACTCAAAACTTATTTTAGTTTTCCTGAAATAATCAAGAGAGATAGCTAAAAACAATTCCTTTAATGATCATTAATCCCCCACCCATAAAAAGGTAATTAAAAATACTATGAAAAGCTTTATGCAATGGACATCTTTTATTCTGTTGTAGATAGTCATTAACATGAAAATATGCATTAAACTCTGCTGACATCTTTGATATCTCTGGTCCTTAATTATTTGTTAGCACACCAAGCTAAATATAGGCTACTTTTGTTAAAAAAATTATGTATTGTCATCTTTCTCAAAACATGACAAGATGGATAACAGAAGGGATAGGGCGGATGCAATATTTGCTTATCAGAAAAGGACTAACAATCTATATTGGTGCATCTGACAGCACTAAGCAAAGATTTCCAAATAAATAAGCAAGCTGCATGGAAAGACATCTGATCAAAAATACCACAATTTTTATTAGTGAGAATAACAATACAGGACTGGGCACATAGCTCAATGGTAGAACACCTACTCAGAAGCAAAGTCCCTGGGTTCTTTCTACTACAATCACACACACACACACACACACACAGACACACACACACACACAAATATATAAATACATATTATACACTATATATTATATACGCACATACATATGTATACACATGTCTAGTTAATAATAACAATGGAAAGAAATAATTACATCCTCATGATTTAGCTATATAAAATAAATCTTAAAAACCCAATTTATGTCTAAAGAGAGAAAGATAAAATAGACGCATGTTCTTAAAGTAATGTTACAAGATTTCAGTTACAGTAGAAAATTTCAATGCATATTTAAGGTGGGAAGAAAGACAAGGATCTCTTCTTTCACTTAACTGGCTATGTTTTAAGTTCTTGGGCCCACTGATCTATTTATATAACCATTCGATTGGCAATGCTTACATAGAGGAGATGAAGATAAAATGAAATGTAAGGGCTCATCAGTTGTTAAAAGACTCTGCCCGATTCTTGACCTCATTTCTCACCACTGTCTACTTGATCTTGGTCAGCCACATGGGCACCATTCAGTTTCAAAATTCCACTCTTCCCTGGCTCAGGATTTTCATAAATGCTTTTATTCTTTCTTAAACTCTTCACTTAGACCTTCCCTTGGAATGAGGCTTTAGTTCTCACATACACTGGGAAACCTTTCCAGTTCCTGTCCCCTCTAATTCCAACTCTAGTGATTGCTCTCTAGCCCAATAGATCACCCAGTCTACCTCATTTACAGCACTCACAGTCATCTGGTACTCATTTTTCTGTATTTATTGGTTATCTTGCCCTATAAGCATGTAATCACCAGGAGAAACAGTACTTTGTCTGCCTAATCTGATTGCTGTATTCCTAGTGCCTAGAAAAGTGTTCTGCCTGGCTTCAAATAAGGAACCAAGAGATATTTTTAAATGAATTAACAGTCTTTCAATTTCCCTGAATGATCCAAAATAGTATGTAAATCTCAGGTTGATTAAGTGGGGAAAAAAAGGAAGAGTAGCCAGAACGAACACTACATAGTCTTAGACTTGGTTTTCACCAGAAACTACTCCCTGTATTGTGGTAAAGCAGTGTAAGACATGGTTCCTTCTAGAGAAGCAGAGAGCACCATCATCTCTTCCTACAGTTTTCACCCCACCGCTGTGCATCTTAAAATGAGACTCCAAATAGGTAGCAAGCTATTGTGGGTTTAAAAGATCTGATGTCTACAAACTAGCTCAAATACTGCATGCATGTATTCCTGGAGAGCTGATCCAAGTGACAGCACCTGGCTCTGGCCTTGTTTTAATTTACTTTGATGGGAATCTATCTGAGAGTCACTGAAGGTGGTTATGCTGTGTGCAGTTACTTCCATGCACCAAGGGAAAAAACAGTGGAACTGGCAAATGTGGACAGAAGTCATGTAAAACATTTTGGTCTGAGCAGCCTATTTGTCTTTCTAATGATTTTCTGTGTTACTTACATGACTTCTGAGAAGTTTAGAGTCATCCATCTCCAGTCAAAAACTACACTTACAGGGACCAATGACACATTACAGACATGCCATTTGGCACTGGATGCATATTCATTTGCAAAAATCTACAGCCTAAAAGATCATCACAGAACTTTTTTTGAAACTTCCAAAAATGCACTACTGGTCTATGATAAGCATGCTCAAAGATGTATTGTGCTAAAATAGTGTAATGCACACATATAAAAGGTCTGGATATTCATTCACAGGACCAATTTAGTCCTTTTACAAAAAAAATTGAAAGTTACTTTTATTAAATGGCTTTATGTAAATGTTTTACATAGAGATACACAGAATCCTTTCCAGAATCAGATCATGATAATTCTCAAGATGTGCAGAGGAAATAACTTCCCCTTCTCCTGATCCCTTTGTCTTTACCTACCCTTCTCCCTCATGCCAAAGTCTTTATGTTTAGATGGCAGCAGCATGCTTTGCAAAATGAAAGATTCTAATAGCATTGAAGGCACAGCTGTGGGGCAAAGAAAATGCAGTATTTTATACTCCAGCAACCTCACATGGGTGTATTCACAAGGGTACCATTAGACAGTTTTCCCTGCTGCAGGAGTAGCAGGTCAGGCTCTGAGGCAGAGAGAAGACAGTCCCCCAAAGGGTGCTTTCTTATTGCTCACCGAGGTTCCAAATCCCAACTGTAACTGAGCTAAGTCAGAGGTTCAGAAGAGATACTTCATGGACCTATGCAGTTACCTGTCAAGAATGAGAATGTGCAAAGGAAGATTTTTATAAAAATTAATTTCATGAAAAAGCTCCTTCATTTTAAGATTTTATTCTTCTCACTACTTTGTGTTACAAAGTTTGCCATTTTATGATATGATGGCATTAGGAAGCCATAGAAGTGTAACTATGGTTTTAAAATGTCTTAGTTTTCTCCCTATATATCACAAATGGACACTGTCCTTCGATCCTCCAATGGCATTTTAAATTATATTGATTCATCACATCTAAAATGTGGAGACTGCTGATTTAGAATTCACTCCTTAACCTTATAAAATATGTATACCATTTTGTTTTTAAGAAAACTTTCATAGCCTACTTTCCAATAACTATTAATCATTGCACCTCACCCACCTTTATAATAGAGAAGCCCAGGTGGGCTATTTTCATATATCCAACCCAAAAAGCTACTTCTCATGCATGGCTCACACATATATATATATACAGTCTTCTTTTTTAAGGAGTGAGCATGCCTTCTTTAATTTCATTACATTTTAATGATACAGTTTCAGTTTCAACTGCCAGGGAGAATGTAGCATTTGGAAATTTTGTTCTATGAATCATCCCAAGTACAGAAAGAATGCACACATTGCTTAATGAGTTTTTTAGGACTTGGTGTTTTGTCCCCAAATAAATCTGTGGGTAAGTGCAAGGTAATAGCATAAAAGAGTCATCTGTATCTCCATTTCCAAATTAAAATAAAATGATAACAAGTATCTACTTACCATAAACTACATCAGTGTACTTGATGCAACTTAGTTTTCGACACTAACAGGTGACCTGGCATGCCGATTGCCTTCTGTATGAGGCAGAAATATCCACACACTACCTCCTCATGCCCACCAATCACTAACATGACCTTCATTTTTGAAGCGCAAGCATTTCACTTTGTGATTTTGTCCTCAGATTTTGCAATTTGAATTTCTTGAGGTCATAGAGCATCTTTTCTCATGTCCATATCCTCATTTCTTGGCAAAGATCCTGGCATGATCTTTGATAGAGACAATGAATATGCAGAGAAATAATTATAAATTCTTTCCCGAGTCCTCACTTTCTCACCAGTGCTCCAACTCCAAGTCTTTCAGTGGCTCTTGGGAGCTGAGTGTTTCAGGGTCAGATGCACACATTTATGAGAACAGCTTGCTTATAGTGATGTTAAAGGATGAAGCCTGTGATTTGCCTCACATCTAAACAGAGAATGATTTTACAAAAAATACCAAGTTTGTATTTATGTAGCACCTAAAAATAAGGTCGCTCAAAGAAAGTGGACTTTGCTATTAGGATTGTACTGAAACACTTATGCATAATTAAAAATTCCAATAAAGGCATCATTTAGAGCCATTCTTCAATGATTTGGTAGATTTGATTTGAAGGGAAATTGTAAATTGCACTACTCAAGATGAAAATGAAATAATTCTGAGTTTGGGTATTTTCCATTATCTACTGAGATGTTTCCTTTCTGAGAATATCTGTTTTTATGTATTCCCCCGAATTGCTATCTTTTTAGAAGGCATCTTAGCAACAAATGCGTTTTCACAAAGCATAGCACTTTATGATATTTGAATGAAGGAAGATAACACTTTTGTAAAAGCAATACATAGTAGTTGGGATACAAACTCTACCAAGCAGATATTTGTCACTAGTAACAACAGCTCATAGTTAAATGTGGCACAAATAAGTGTCAAAAGGGATCGTTGTAGAACCAAAATCAAGAATGTAGGCTTAGTGGAATCCAAGTATATTTTCCTCAGACGGTGAAACAATTAATTAGCACATGAGAGTTATAAAATAGGAAAGGAAAAGGAAAAAAATGCTATTTATTGAGTTACTACTATATGTCATGCCAGGTATTTATACATTGTAAATTTTATCTTTTAAACTTCAGTATACTTCCAAATAGGTGATTCTCCTCAAAGGAAACGGATGCTCAGGAATTTTATATAGCTTTCTCAAGATTAAAAATAGTAAGTGAAAGAACCAGGATTTATCTGACACTACTTTTCATAACCTTTCCACTTCTTCGTGATGCTCTGAGCAATTGAAACCAGGAACATTGCCACAATCTAATGATGACATAATGATTTACAGGTAGCCTTCATTAAGCATTGAGACAGGAGTAAAATGCTTTTTTGGAAGTAGCCAACTTAAATTAAAATCAACAATGATAACATGTGAGATGAGAAATTCATTTGTGTGGAAAGTGTCACAAATTATGAGATTCTTCAGACAGAAGGTAATCTGGGAAAGGTCAGTGAACTTGACCAGTGGTGGAGTTTTGAATCCTTGGTGATTTTTAGGTTTTTTTTTTTTTCTGTGTATCTGTTTATATATATAAATATATATATTTTTTTGAGTGCTGGAGATTGAACTCAGAGCCTCACCCATGCTAGGCAAGTACTATACCACTGAGCCACATCCCCAGGCCTGTCAATCCTTGGTGATTTTTAAGAGAACAGGATTAAGTGATTACTAAATGTTCTAGTTCATGGATAGGAACAGCCATTCTGTTTGAGTCTTTATCACATGCCAGACATTGCTAAGAGCTTAAAGCTCATGCCATGTATTCTTCAGGCTCTGAATTATCAGGACCATTTTAGAGATGAGAAAACAAAGTCCATGAGGTTAAAAAAATTTTACCGAAAATCATGCAGCTATTAAGTGTCAAAACTGTGATTCACTTACAGGTGCCCAAATCCAAATGTTTTCAACAACATCACCTTTGCCACTCTAGGGGATCATGAATAAGACTCAGAAGAACTCAAAGGAGGTAATCTAAATGAAGGAAAAGATATGCTGGTAGAAAGTAGGGGGAAGGAGGAGGGCATAGGTGAAGGAATTCTTGTGAGGAAGGAGGGAGTTGATTCATTTTCCCAGAGTTCAGAAATGAAGCAGAGACCAGTGAATGTCCAACACAAAGCAGAAGCTGCCCTTGGAGACAGCAGAGAGGAACCTGTCTAACCTGCATGCCCTTATCCTTCTTTCTTTACTGCCAGGACAGGTCTTTTATAGCTGTCATGCATTGCTTGTCTGACCCTGTCACTGCTGCTACCCCTGCCAGAAATAGTCGCCCACCATCCACTCTATCCTGTTAATGTCAGGTTTCAGCTGCACCTGATATTTCTATACATGCTGCCCCTGACTGTGGAAAAATGTTGGCTGATTTACAAAAAGTAAATAAAACGCACAGAGGGGGAAATCATTAAATTAGAACCTCTTCTTTCCCGGGTGAGTCATAAATATTGGAAAATTTTCTCACCTAACACATCTGAGTTTTAATCTCCTAATTGTTCAACAGGAAGATTCACTAAATCAGAGGCATGCACATATTGACCTGAGAGAAGGCATTTAAGGGCACTTCTCCTTTTGACACAATGAATTCTGTACTGTGCAGTCAAGCAAGGTTCTGAAGCAGGGTATGGGCAACTTAGGGGGTGGGCAGGCATTCCCTGGCAGAAACTCTGAATACCCTTTAACAGAACTCTGTAGACCCATGTTTCTCAAACTGGAATGTGTAAATGAATCATCTGGACATCTTATATAATGCAGATTCTGATTGAATAATTCTCAGAGAAATGCCTGAGATTTTGCATTTATAACAGATCTGTAGATGATGCAACACTGTGGTTCCACAGAGAATACTTTGATGTACAAGGTGTGGACAAGATTGCTGCATTACAGTTACTTTAATTGTTCCTCTCTAATGCAGTTCCACAGGAGTAGGCTCACTATCACTTCCTGAGCCAACTTTAACACCTCTGCCTCTTGGATGCAAGGTGCTCATCCGGAACTGATCATTTGCATCTCTTTTCCACTCTTTTCAATGATTTCAGGTGGTTGTTTGATAATAATGGGTGGGAATATTTACCCCAGGTAAATCAGCAAAACTTTTTGGGGGAAGAGCTTCCTCTCTCTTACTATTTTGTGCATATTGGCAACCAAATGATGTAAATCAAAAATAAATTTTCTTCCAATGTATTTACTTTGTTCCACATGATGATAATTTATAAGTATTTGTGGGATGAAAACTCAAGGTTGTCTACTAGGCTATGCCCTCTGAAAGTGCTTTGTCTTAGGTAAATTGAGGGAGGAGCCATGACTTCATAATATAAGCTGGATCATGGTGTGCCCAAAACTAGATTGAATTGTTAGTAGTGGAGCAGAATTTGTACCTACTAGATTGAATTGTTAGTAGTGGAGCAGAATTTGAACCTCTCTTGAAGAGACCTTCCTGTACTTGAATCTCTGTTTCTTGATATATCCAATAAGGACATTCACACATTTAATTTCTTTTACTCAAAAATAAATGTGGCAAACATATAGCAATATAAATGATATTTTAATGAGAAAAAGGTATACTGAGCTAAAAATAGTCAACCTGTCAACACATATATGGTTCTGAATTCACTTAGCAAACTGGAGAGAATAATGAGAACTGGGCTCAAGTATTCTCATTTCTTGGGGGTTAAGGATTGTGCCAATATGAATATGCACAAAATTTAAATAAAATCAATATGTGTGTGTGTTTATATGGAGGAAAAGAATAGGAATGACAGGAAAAGATAAAGAAGGGAGGTAATCACTTGCTAGGTAAGGAAGCTTGCAACAAAGACTTGCTGAAACTAACTCAAAACTAAATGGCATAGCAGTTGATGTCAAGGGACTAAGAGGCACAGCAATCACAGATGGAGTGCAAAGCAGCATAAATCCCTGGAGATCTTGTAGGACCTGCTTTGGAATGGAAAAATGAACTTTACTGAATGTTTCCCTCTCTCTCCGCCCTCTTTCTGCTTGAATAAATGTGCTTAGGTGCAGTGAAATTATTCCAAGACGGGTAACAGAGGGTAGAGGGATGAAAAATGAAGAGGACCATTGTTTAATTAATAAATGGATAATATGCTCTGAAAGTTGGCTGTGCATGTGTGAGGCACATGGGAGAAAATAGCAAGACCACAGGAAAATTCAAAAGTGTTTAAAGTAAGTCTTCTTAAAAGTGAGTTCATTTATCATGATTATCTACCTATCACTCACCTTATCAAAAAAGAGCATAAAATTCAATATGAATATATTAATAGGGGGATTGAGCAAAAATTTGAAGTTTTTACCATTAGTTCAACCAACTGAGCTTATATATGCATTGTTCTGTCTGTAAACTAAATCAGGAGGCTAACATTTGTCTATCAGTTTCAATAGAGAAAAACATAAGCATCATGCAAAATATCTTAACTGCCTAGCACAAGTAACAAATACTACAGTGTTGGGATTTGCTGTCAGTTTATTTTTCTTTAGCAATCGTTATAGTAATACATATGGTTTTCACAGCATTCATGAAAGCAGCAAGTGTAATAAAATGAAAAGTGGCAATGTTTAATTTGGGTTCTAACATCAGCTTGTCATGAGAGACATCTAAATTAGATAAGAAGTCATCTAAATTACCTGGGCTGCTGTCTCTTAACATATAAAATAAGGATATCTCTATTAAAAGGTCTCTATTATTCTAAGATTATCCAAGGCTATTATTATTCTCTAATGGAAAATGGAAAAACTTCCCACAACAATTGTGACGTTGGTCTGAGGCTACCTACAAAGAGGAGTGTCCTATAATATAATCCAACTTTTCACCAGCTCGGGGTCAAATTGTCTGACTACACATCTTGGTAATGATAAAAGGGTGAAAGTGACAGGTAGCACATGTAGCAAGGGACTCACTGTTGCCAAGGAATGAGATATATGCTGGCCAGTGATTTCTCATAGACCCCTGTTAACAAGTGAAGCTCACTCCATATTGAAGAAAAAAATTGCTAGACTGAAACTCACCACATAACCTTGGTTCTCAGTCACTGAAACATGATTACAATTTGTCTATGAAACTGAAAACCTGTATTCATATGCTAATTGTTCAGTAACAAAATATGCTAATAGAATACCAGAACTTGAATTCAGAACAGTACTTTTCAATGAGGAAATGCAATTTTGCTTCCGTGGGGATATTCCTTAAGATCTGGAAATATTTTTGGTTGCAATGACTGGGAGGGTAGCAGTGGTGTCTGGTGAACAGAGGTCAAGGATGCTGTTAAGCATCCCACAATGCACAGGGCAGTTCCCTATGATAAAGAACCACCCTTTTAAAGATGTCAATAGTGCCAGGCCAAGAAACTCTGAAGCAGGAGAGCATTCTCCAAAATCACCTGACCCAATGTTCTACTTCAGAGGATTGAATTCTTTCTAACTCCACAACACAAGTAGGGCAACTGATAAGGTACTTAAACATAACCCAGAGAGACATAGTGAAATGACACTCTGAACCTAGTCTCTTAGCCGCCAGTTCAGTGCTCTTCCCTACAGACCCTCTCAATGTGATCAACAGGGAAGGAAATTAGAACAACCGCAATGATTTCAAAAAACATCAGATTCTCTGTTCAGTCTTTGCCACTTGATGCTACTGAGTTGTGCAATTAGAAGCTTTCCCAGGATGGGGACCATGTATCTGCATTTTTTAACTCCCATATTAATTCACAGAAGCATTTGAGTACTGGATTAGACTAAACACTTCCTGTGCACCAAGAATTTTTCATGATACTGGATAGAAGCAATAAATATGTGGAGTAGAATGAGAATTTCAAAGAGTTTTTTATTTAGTTATGGTCCCTACAAAAAGTTTCACTATATGGACTGATGAAACACTAAGTACTGTGACATAACTATTTTTTATTTGTTCTTTTTAGGTGTACCATGACAGTAGAGTGTATTTTGATGTATTATACATACATGGAGTATAACTTATTCTAATTAGGATCCCATTCTTGCCGTTCAACGTGATGTGTAGTTTCACTGGTCATGTATTCACATATGAACATAGGAAAGTTATGTCGGATTCATTAACTTTAATAATACAAAATTGTTTACAAATGAAGGATTGACATTAGCTCCACATCTCCCAGACATATGCTCAAAGTCTAACAGCAATCAAAGGCAGAACAAGCTAGATTTTGAGTGCCTTGAATTAATGGAACTCCTGGTCCCATTTTTAAAATATCCCAAATGTCTGAATGTATAGCTGAGAGGCTAAAAGAAAACTGGAAGATACATGATTAAGGTGGCCAATTGTAAGAATATTTAACTTATAACCATGATCTTCATTTTATTTCCTGACGCTTTAATTACCAGGAGATATTATGCCCTCTTGTAATATTAGTTGTAAGTTAATATTGAGACTAAACAAAACGAAAGTAATGGGGGAAAGTACTATTCTGTTTCTCCATTTCCTTTGCAGAGACTGATGAACTGCCCACTTTGAGAATTGCTGATTTAGAGTGTGGAGGGTAAGAATGTGCCATGCCAGGCTAAATCAAGTGTAGTTGGCAGTCACTATATTATTCTCATTACCTCCCTTGTGTTTGCAGATCGCCCCTGCTAAGTGGAAAGTGTGCTGAAAGCAAATTGTGCAGTGATATTTGATGAGGGCACAAACCCTACAGGCACACAAGCAAATTTCTTTTCCTGGAAGTCTTGTTGTTCAACATTTGCAGACCCGAAGTTATTCACATTTTCTCAGAACACTGTTAACAATGCACATAAGATCAACATAAAACTTGAGTGGGTGAGAAATTCAGATGGTTTAATCTCCTAATATTTACCCCAGGTTTGTATCCAAGGCAACACCGACATTTCTTACATTTACTTTCATAACGTAAAAGTGAAAGATTCCTTCCACCCTAAAGTGAAAATTTAAAAATATATTTTAGTTATGCAAATATATAGTTACTTACATTACCTAAATTTCATCAAAAAGAAGACTCATTAACTACTTGTCAATAGAAACTCCAGTAATAAAAGGCAGACAAGTCAAACAGTATTTAGAGTAAGACAAAATTAGGTTCATGTTAATTTTAATTTTTTAAAGAGTTCTTTGAGGTTTACTTAAAAGGTAGATTTAAGGTTCAAAGAAAGTCATGAGTTTATACTTGGTGGCTATGATGATCTCTTATCTTTAAGATAGGAGCCCATGGATCAGTGGTTCTCAAATCTGTCAGGAAGGAGAATCAGCTGGGAGATTTTACAAAACACCCATGCCTTTAGCTTTAGTTCCAAGAGTTCAGGGTAATTGGTGTGTTATGTTCCCAGTCAGGGGTATTTTTAAAAAACCTTCTCCAGGTGATTGTAATGTGCAGCTGGGGTTGAAAGTCACTTGTGAACAGAAACTTTTCTAGCTAGAGTATTTTACAGTTATCATGAAGCTGTTAATGGAATGCAAGCTTTTTGCTCTATTAACGATCTTCTGCCAACCATTCAGGGAAAAAAATCGGTCTCTGCTTCAATACGTGTCATCTGTATGGACCAACTTTGAAAAACATTGTCTCTTAATTAGATTCTAACCTCTGTCGTTTCATTTCCCTGTGCAAGAGGCAATGAATAAAGGGCAAGGGAAGAAGAAAAGTCAGGTGGGTGACTAAAATTCAAGGGTTAAAACTACATAAATCTTTACCTGCAGGTCAATATTTTGATAAGTGGTAAGCAGCATTAAAGAAGGATTTACAAATAAAGATTGTTTGAAGTAGTTGTTTATACTTGGTCTTCAAGAATGTGGTATAAGTGTTGTTTAAGCTGTTTTAAGCCCTCTGTGTGGTGAGGAATGCTTCAGCTGCATGTTTTATGATCCTAGGCTGAGTACATTTTAAATTCAAATATATACAGGCTAGAAAACTCTTCATTTCTTTTGTCATCAATACATTGTAAACAATATAGAAAACCCAGTGGACAAAGCAATCATAAAATCAACCCTCTAAGGATTTTCAGGAAGAACCCACAATATGACTCAAAAGTCTTATGCGTGTTTATTTACACACACACACACACACACATACACACACACACTGGCAAACATGTATATCCATATGAGTGCACACTGATTTATAAGTCTCATCATTGCTTTTTTTCTGTTATTTATATTACAAACATATTGGTTTACTGTTTATTAGCAAATTGCTTATTTTTACTACTCTAATGAGAATAATTATTTTTGGTCTAAAGAGAATAATATGGATGCAAAGAGCTCAACTTTAAAAGTGTCAGTGGTGTTTGTATGACAGGTAATGAGGCAATTTGGCAGAACATCAGAAACTAATTGAGCTCAGCTCACATCAATGAGGCTTGTTCAGCTGAGGCTGTGCTTCCCAAAAAGAACAGTGGAATTAAATGAGACAATGTGACATGTACAATTTTAATTGGAAGATCCAATTTAAAATATTTAAAAGCATGTTTAAAATAATTTGTGAATCCATACAGATGCATCCTTCCCCAACTAATTAAGAATATTCAGTGGGTCATATAATGTCTGGATGTCAAAAATATGAATTATTGAAGTCCCTGCACATATAAGTATACCTGTACCTTTAGGCAAGATCAAATTTAGTTTAACAGAAGGAAGAGGGAAAGAAACAACCCTCAAGACTGCAGAAGGGTAGGTGATTTTTAGCATGATATTTTAAAAACTATGAAGTATCAGTAAATTGCACACATATTTTGAAAAAATGAAATTGTATTTTATCATATTTTGAAATAAATCATCCAGAGGAAACAAAGCAATTTAGAGCTGTTGTGGGGTACTGCTGTTTTGGTATTTTGGGATACTTCTGTTCTCCTTTTTATTTGTTTTAAGTTGTTTGGTTCTAGTAAGCCATGATTCTAAAGACAGTCTTTTAATAATCCTGAAATTTTTATGGTGTCTAATATAGCTTAAAAATTTTGATCACTGATCAATTAGCAATTACTTGTTATGCTGATTTTTAAACAACTAAGAGTAAAATAGATAAATAAATTTCAATTTTACTCATTACTTGCTAAAAAAATAAAAATGAAAATAAACTTGTAAAACCAATCCCTAATAACTTAAAGTGTAATAGTATAACTCACAATATATTAATGACTTACAATGGCACTAAAACAACTTTGCTAACAATGTGACACAATGTAACACAAGTTATTCCAGCAGGTTTAAAATGATTTATTAAAGAGAATATTACAAATTGAAATGTTTAGTCACATTTTTCATATATTAATAAATGATATTGACAATGAATTATTAGAGAACAAGATGTTTCACCATGGTTTTGTTATTTACCTTTTTATTACCATGAGCTTCCAACTGTTAACTATGATGGATCAGTTTTCTGAGGCACTAAAAATAGAGAATTTTTTAGAAATGGAGAAATGTTTAACGAGATAAATGGAAAATTCTTAGGAAAAAAATATGTAAGAGTGAAATGCAATAAGAGAGGCAGAGCTGGAATGAACAAGAAAAGATAGAGCTAAGAGAAGGCAACAACTAGAAGTGATTTCATTTTAACTGGGGTCTGGAAAAGTGAATTAAGGAGACTAAAACATACTGGGAGAAAAATAAGACCTAATAACATTAAAACAGACAATTTTAAGTGAAACATTTATCTCAAAACTGATATACTCTTGTTCTGAAAACGGCAACATTTTGTACAATATTTTGTATAGTATATATTGTCCAGGGCCCTTTATTCATCTGGCAGGTTGCATAGGAAAAGAAAAATTGAGGAAAAATAAAACTGAAATTTAATTGATTATAAATGTACATACATATAGATATCATACAAAATTCCTACACCAGAAAGACTTCAGGTATGCCCACATGCATTGGACTACATACATATTGCGTATATACTTTCTGCAACACACACACACAGACATACATATATGGCTCCCTCAGTCATTCCCAAACGTTCTAAAGAGAGGCCACACTGATCCCATTTCTTTTTTTTTTTTAACTCAGATAGGGTTTCTCAGTGGTACCAAAGATGTCATTCTATTGATTTAATCCTTATTCTTGATATAATTATAGGAGCTACTCTCAGGTATAATCTTTTTTTACTCTACTTATGATCAGATGTGAAAACTTACCCATTTCATTTTTTTGTGAAATACAGCCTAATAGTCTCTCATTACTGAAAGGAAACGATTAATCCCTACCCAGGGTTTAGATTGTCTTGCCAGGTAAGAAACATAAACAGACAGCATTGCTATCCACGGTGGTTTTAGCACAATGCTTTATAGTTGACTCAATTCACATAATTTTGGAAACAAATAGATTGAAACTCAGTAAAAACTTTCCTAGATTTAAAAAATTAATACTTCTTTTATAGCTCAAATATTTTTCATATAGCCACAATTCCATCAGGGAATCATTACATCTGTCAATCATCTATACTGTTTTCTGTTGTAAAATCTAACTCAAAGAATAGCTCTTTTATTTTGTGAATAAATTTCTAGTGTTCTTCAGTTATCCTTTATAAATAATTATTGCATATACCAGTACTCATTTAAAAATAATTTATACTTCATCAGCATGTAACACTCCAAGAATTCAGATGATGAAAATAAAAATTCGAAGTGAACTCCCAAACATATGGACCATTGGCCTATTAAGTTCTGATTCCTTATGAAAAATTACATATGGTCCCCTAAGACAAATAAATCATATCATCCTTTTTACTATGCAAATTCTTAGAAACTATAGGATTCTCAAACTGACAATACCTTAGTACATACTTTGTCCTTTCTGTGTACACATATAATGTCTACTTTTACAGATATTGTGATACTTCAAAATACTAGTTTTGGGGTTTTGTGATTCAGTGTTTCAAGAAAGAGAAATAAAATGTTGGAAATTTTGTTTTATTGTAATCATTTCTATATATTTCAATGTTTTATCCATAAAATGTGCATTGAAGGAGATTAAACTTAATTCCTCTCTATGCTAAAGGGAATGTAAATACATGTATAGGGAAAGGGAAAAAAAATGTCATAATTGGAAAATCCTCACAAAGCGATTTCCTCCTGGAGTTCTAGAAGCAACCTCACATTCCTTAGAAGAATCATGCAAGGTGAATTATCAATAGTGTATATTTCCTGTAATTATAATTCTGGATCCCTTACATTTCATTCCTCTTAATAAGTTAGGGAACTAAGTGGTTAAAATTCATAAAGGAAAAATAAATACAGCAAATTTATTTTGGATTTTGACACTCCTCAAAACCTTCTTTCTACCTCTTACTTTATATCTCTGCCCCTAGGCTCAGTATTGCCAATTAAATTGTTAACTCTCAACATGGCTTGTGTTTTTAGTTTTTCTAAAGATCTGAAGATAGGCAATTGATTATGTTTGTTAATATATTTATAAAGAGATGAGATCAGTAAAGAACAAACAAAACAGATCAGTCAAAATCAAACATCAAATTTTTATGTAAAATATTTTTTTTTTCTAACTTGTTATGTTACAAAATTTTGTGATGTGGATAGATGTTACAATCTGTTATAACCCCAGCAGATATGCTTAGTGTTTCCTTAGTTTGGCATTTAAACTACTACTTTGATTATTCTAAATTTAAGACAAATGAGCTATTTTAAATGAACAAAATGAATGTAAGATAACTTTTAGCAAAAAATTTTTCAGAAACCAATGGGAAAGGAGATTATCTAACATTTAGTTATAGGATACAATAGTTAAAGCTGATGTGATTTAGAAATATAATTAAGATATTTTAACTATATCTACCTGATTTCATTACAAACTCTCAAAAACTTGTGGCGCCTAGCTGCAGATTTATGTCAGTATATAAATGCAACTGCAGCTTGGCAAACAGTAACTTTTCCAGAAAAGTCATCTTGTGTTAGAGACTATAAAGTGTGTCCAGTGAAAGATGATTTGTGTCAGCTAAAACTGTAGCCTGGAGCCACACTTGGTGTGTTATTACTTTAATCTAGTTATTGCAGCTTTGAAGTGTATCTTAGCAAGTCCAGGGAAGAAATGTCAAGAGCACAACCCAGACTGATCATTAAGAATTTCTAGGAATAACCAAAAAAACAATAAAAACCACGACCACCACCACCAACAACAACAAAACATTGACATATATTCTTCATTTGAATACTTATTTGGGAACATTTAAATTATTTTTTTAAATATTTCTTTAGTTGTTGATGGACGTTTATTTTATTTATATGTGTTGCTGAGAATCAAACCCAGTACCTAACACATGCCAGGCAAGTGTTCTGCCACTGAGCCACAACCCCAGTCCTAAATTCTTATTTAAGACATAATATTCCCTACTGTAAGAGAATATTTAACATAGTGTGATATAACCTTTCATGATTAAGACTTTGAGGATTATTCAAAGGTGTGCAAAAGAGTGATAGTATATAAAAACTAAAAATTTAAATCAAATACACCCATGAACACTGAAATGAGAAGATATATAAGGCTATTCCAATGGCCTATACTATGGATTAGTAATTATAAAACAACTTTAATCCTCATAATTGCTAGTCTATGCTTAATTGCAGATAATTCTAATAAAAATAGTTATAAATGCATTAATATCAAAATAAAGGCACATCATTGGTCAGTATTAAATCATAAATGAGTGAAAAACAAATTATAAGTCTGATATTATTTAAAGATTGATATTTCATCCATAAATTATGAGTTTTCAGCAACAAATTATGAGTTTTGCTGAGAAAGGAGAGATATAGAATTTTTAGCAATTCATATAGCAATTTATAAAATGTATTCCTTGAAAAAACAATTCACAAAATTAGTAAAATCTTATTTAACATTTTAATTATAAACAGCATAATGTTTGCTATTTGTTCAATTTTTGTTCAAGATATTAAACTATCTTAAGTTTAATTTCATAAAAATGATAATAGCTAGGTAATTTCATAATACTTGAGTTGAATTCTTAAATTTGGAATTAGCTCATTATCTTGAAAATGTTCATCAAAATTACCGAAAGAATATACCTAGTTTGCCTACTCAAATTTATTACTGTAATATTATATTAATAATTTCATTATATTACATACACTGCTACAGTATTATATATGTAATATATATTATATTTTTATATATTTTTATATATTATATATTTTATATATATTATATATTTTGGTGGGGGGGGTACCAGGGATTGAACTGAGGCACTCAACCACAGAGCCACATCCACAGCCCTATTTTGTATTTTGTTTAGACACAGGGTCTCACTGAATTGCTTAGTGTCTCTCTTCTGTTGAAGCTGGCTTTGAACTCAAGATCCTGCTGCCTCAGCCTCCTGAGCCTCTGAGATTACAGGCATGTGCACCACTATGCCCAGCAAATATTTTAGATTATAAGGCAAGTTAAACATTTTCATGAGAAATACAAAATTAAATATGCTATTGTTTACTATGAAGATAAAAGTCAAATGTGAATTTGTTGACTCTGATAAGCACTTTATTGACTATTTATAATAGTTGTACCAAGTTAGAGATACAATTAAAGATACTAATTTTATCAATCTGAGATTATAGTATGATGATATTCCAATCAGGCATGAATAGGAGGCAAAGCTTATGCAAACAGGATTATATAAATATATTGTGAATATAGGCTTAATGTGAAATATTAAACATTTAACAAATAATGCTTTATATAGACCAAATTAAACAAGGTATAAATAAGATGAAAAGGTAAATTCATGTAGAGCCACTGACATCTAAAAGTAAATGTGATCCTTTTCCCTCTTTATTTAGGAATAAAAGGAAAAATATTTATAAGTTAAATTGATGAGATTAATTAACAATTCCAATACAAGTTTTGCTTGTTTCAAATGAGTGTCTCTTTTCTGTCCAACCATGCAAGTTTCCAGAGAAAACACCTAGGTAACATAAAGACTATACATTCTTATATATTATTTGCTTAAACTAATCAGACTACACTAACAGATAACATGGAAGTATTTTGAGGTTGACTATAAAACTTTAAAATTGCCTTCTGAAATTGAAGAAACTATAAATTATTTTATTTGGCATGAAATTTCCCAAACCCCCCGCTAATAAATATTCAGTGTGTGCAAGTGATTTGGTGGTAAGAATGTGCAAGTGATTTGGTGGTAAAAAAAATTTTTTTTCAATGCAATACTACATAGAATATTAAGTGAATTTGGATTAGATTTATTAAAAAATACCTGCTTCAGTTTCCATTATTGTCAATATCATATTACATACTGTTAAAAAATAAAAGAATATGTTTGAAAGGTTATTCTAATTTATTTCATCATATTGCATGTTTTAATTATCTACATACCCCTGAGAAAGTAAAAGAAAAATAGTATGTCTATTTGAAAAATCCCACATGGTACTTGTTGGTTTTATTGTTATATTTAGCATGATGAGTGAATAACACTTTCAAGTAGATTAAGAAAAGAAATTTGCAGTAATAAATATGTTTGTGAGCAACAGAATGACAGAATAATCTTGTACATCACTGCCTACACATTTTTAGTTAATTTCTTCTCACTCCTTCTATTACAGTAATCAAAAATTTTTAAAAGCCAACCTATCAACCTCCCCAGGAAGGGTTTATTACGTATTTGGCATTACATTGTGCCATATTTTATTCGTAGCAAGTATTCTGAGATACTCTAACCTGAGGGGAGACACCTGGTGGGGTTAATTAGATTGCATCTGACAAACCAAGGATAAAAGTTGAAGCAGCTGTTACAGTTTAGGTGTCTCCAATTGTATTGAGACAGTCCAGGAGAAGAATCCTGACCCTGACAAACAATGAAGAACCCATAGAAAGATTTAGAGTACAGAAAAATTCAAAGGATGAATTAAGAACCTTACATATTTCCCATCCCGAGAGATATTCTCCATTGTTTAAAATCAACAGGGAGCAGAATCTACTCTGCTATGTTTTGAAAATATTTTTGTGAGGTTGCATCCTACCTGAGTGAATGGGAACTAGAATGAAGTAGTAAGCATTTGAAAACACTATATCTAAATTGGGGGTTTTTATTATTCTGGCGATTTAAATACAATCAAAACCCAGATAAGAATTCAAAGAGGTTTAATTCTCTTGGTGGCCATCAACCTCATTGTACTTTGTGTTGGCATATGTCGACACAAGGACAGAAATTTCTTTTTTTGCATTGTTATATGCATGCAACTATTAGATGTCCGAGTCTACATTATATATACATTTTATAAAGATCTGGAGTAGTTCACAGTATTTTGGGGAAGTTTGGAGTAGATGATACAGAAAGTTTTGATTTGAGTTTTGTTTTTAAAATAGATAATTTTGTGCATACCCTTCATAATTATAAAATGCTCAAATGATTCTTCTTTCACTGTATCACTCTTCACTCTTGCCCTTTGCCAAAACTTGATTTGTGTTCAAGTGTGTGGTTGTTGTTTAAATCAAAAGAATCTGTTGAGATGAGCATTATGATTTATTTTGTTGTTGCTGTTATTACTTTCTAAGTAGACATATATCAAATCCTTTATGGCTGAAAATTTCTGATGTACTGAATGAGAAAGCATCATTATCATCAATATTTCCTCCTCTTTTCCTCTCTCTCACACACACTCTCATACTCCTAAGGTGAAACACTGCTGTCTATATAATCTTATTGACATGTGAGTTATTTCTAAAAAGGATAATGTTCATCTAAAATCATTTTTTCTATATATGCAGTTGGAATACCCCCAAAAGAAACCCTTAAATAGATGACTCAACATTTAACTAAATCATTGACTACTATGCCATGTGTTTATATTGCTACAGATAAGTCATATGTGGATCATATTATCACTTGATCTGCCTTCTACTTTATTTCCAAAAGTAACTTAAAAGTAATTTTGTAGAAGCAAAATTAATTTAATAGATTGTTTCCATCAATGCAAAACATGACATAGGCAAAAAATTCTAGTTCAGCCCACTCTAATAAACTCTCTACAATAATGGGAATATTCTCTCGCCCTGACCATTGTGGTACCCACTTGTCACATGTGACTGTTAAGGACTTGAAATGTAGCTAGTATGATTAAAGAACAAAATGTTTATTTTAATTTGAACTTAAATAGCCACATGTGGTTAATGGCTATCATACTGGTAGGATCCTAATTCTTGACTAAACCTGGATGCAAGCACCCTGTGTAACACAATCACGAAGGAATTCAGAACATTATTGTGATTTCATGTTTGCATGACTTCTTATTTATTTACATTCTCCATTCTTGGAAAACAGGAGCAAGGTCTTATTTTTTTGTCCTTTCAATAAATACATTCTAAAGTCAGTTTAAGGAGTTCTATTAAAAAAGAGGATATTAGGAGGAAACTGTGTTGTTTGGATAATAATGAGTATAGAAAGAAGACAATGAATGAAATGGAGAGTAATTCAGAACAAAAGGAAAAAAGGTTTGCAAGGCCAGGGATTTTTTTCAGAGTTGTTTCTTTATCACAAAGTAAGAAAATTTACATCCTGCTTATGCCTTGTAATAGAAGAAAGGAGCAGGATTTCGCACAGTGGAGAAGTTTAAGTTTGGGATCAGTGTCAGTCACAGTGGCAAAGTGCAGCTGTGCCAGGAAAGCAGATCAGAGGGATTCCCAGAATACTGCCCTGATTCTTCCTGCTACTATTCTCAGCCAGAAACACCTCCTGAAAAGCCCAGGCTAGTTCCTCTAGCTTTAGAAAATTTGTCTCATTGACAGACAAGGAAAGGGTGCTTTAGTTAGTTTTTTCCCTGCTGGGATTAAAAGATCCAAGCAGAACACTTTTAAAGGAGGAAAAGTTTATTTAAGGGCTCACAGTTTCAGAGATCTTAGTCCATAGAAGGCCAGCTCCATTCTTTGGCGCTTGAAGTGAGGCAGAACATCATGGCGGAAAGGTGTGGCAGAGAGAAGCAGTTCACGTGGCCATCAGAAAGCAGGGAGAGAGATCTTCACTTGCCAGATACAAAAATATAGCCCAAAGCCCAACCCCCAATTCCCACCTCCTACAGCCACATCTGCCACTTCAGTTACCAGTTAATCCCTATTAGGGGATTAATTCACTAATTGTGTTAAGACTCTCACAACCCAACCCAATCATTTCTCCTGTGAACCATCTTGCATTGTCTCACACATGAGCTTTTGGGGGACACCTCACATCCAAACCATAACAAATTACTAACCCATTCTGGATAAAATTGCATAGGAGAAAGGTACTATAATTTAGATAATGCATAGCAATGGTGATAATGATGATGTTGTTGATGAGGTGATGATTTTTACAAGTTGGAAGTTATGCTTTATAGATTAAAGAAAGAAAGAAAGAAAGAAAAGAAAGAAATTACACCAGACAGTAGCACAGTTCTGTAATTCCAGCAACTTGGGAGACCAAGGTAGGAGGATATCAAGTTTGAGGTCAGCATGGGCAATTTAGCAAGACCTGGCCTCCAAAAAAAAAAAAAAAAAAAAAAAAGTGGAAAGGACTGCAGATGTCACTGAGTGGTAAAGCAACCCTGGGTCCAATCTCCAGTGCTAAAAAATAAATAAGTAAAATATAAAACCTAACATAGTTTGAGCACTTTTCATCTGCCAATCAATATGTTTAGTCTTTTGCAATGATTAGTTCTTGTCATCCACAAAAGAATTCAATATGTAGAAGTTATGAACCAATGTCCAGTCTGTTGGCACAGTTAACATTCTGTTCTGATTTTCAAAGAATAGTGATTGGTTCATATTCCCTTAATACAGAGCAAAATTTCAGATTTCACTGCAGAGGGGGACAGATTCTGAATTTGAGAAATAACTAGAGAATGATTTTTCCAAACAATCATTTCTTTAAGAAATATATTGGGCATGGGAACCCATGCTATGTCTTTTGACTTGATCCTGTCAATCTTCTGTTGAAATAGCTTCATTTCCATTTATAGCTTTGATGTGTCCATGGAATATTCTGGGATTATGCACACATTTGAAAAGGCAAGTTTGTCATTAAACTGTAGGGAACTGTCATTATTCCTCAAATTTTGCTTCAAAAAATGTTTTGATCTTCTTCATTGCTAAGTCTGGAAAGTATATTAAAATGAAGATTGACTCGTTTCATAAAAGGAATTTTGAATTTAAAAAATTGTTATAAAGCATAAATTAGAGATATCCTGCCTCTTTTCAAACATGCTAATATATCCAGGACAAATGTCCATCACCTCAGAAGAGTAGAGATCACAAGACATTCAGGAGATTACAGGGTTAACACATCACAAGTGCTAATACTGTCTTTCCACGGACAGAGAAGCTCATTACTTAATTAAACAACTGTACCAAAAATTAGATTTTTTTTCATGTCTCTCAATAGCAAGCCTACTACTGAAAGATTGTTATGAAATAATTAGAGTGTCATAATTATTCTAAGAAATGGAAGATTCCTTGAGATCATCCCCTCCCCTCCTTGCTTTTGTTTGTTTGGTTTTGTTTTGTTTTTGTAAGAGACACAAAAGTTGAGGTTCAAAGAGTTTGAGAAAGGGAAGGGCTGACAGACAAGGGATAGAGACAGAACCCAAACCAAGTTGTCTAAAATGGCTGAAGAGGTGTCCCTACTCTCCACTGGAATTATCCATCTCTCCTGAAACCTTGCTAAGTGCTTTTGCTCTTCTAAGGGATACTATTTCCTTAAATAGTGTTTAGGAGTAAAGAGAGAGAGAGAGAGATTCTTAAGAATTCTGCTTGTTTAAATTATTTCTAGAACATGTAATATTAAAACATCAAATTTTAATATTTAAAACTGAAATGTGTTTTTATCTTCAAAAACGACTTCCAAGATTTTACGATAATGGTACTTACATTTTGTGATGTCTTTCACAAAATTTAATTAGAAAATGAGTGTGGATATAACCTCTAATGAAAGCATGCTTAAAATCTGATCATTTTGATGACTGAAAAAGTATAATGATCCGGGAGCAGTGGTGCACACCTGTGATCCCATTGGCTAGGAGAATGAGGCAGGAAGGTTGTGAGTTCAAAGTCAACCTCAGCAAAAGTAAGCCACTCAGTGAGATGCTAAGTAAAATATAAAATAGGGCTTAAGATGTGGCTCAGTGGCTGAGTGACCCTGATATAAATATAAAATTATTTGCACTTTTGATATGTTGCTTCCCATAGTTTTTAAAAGTTTTTCATGTAATCTGTATTCAGTTTCCCTAATTTAAATGGGATTTACTGGAGTAAAAGAATAACTTTTTATTTTACACATTATTGTGAAAATAATTAGAACAATACTCTTCCTACGATCAGAATTTAGCACAAGGTAATATATTGTAAGTCATCCAATTATGCTGTTTAGTAGAGAACTTTGCCCATCAGTAAGATATACTGCCATTTATTTTCTGCTTGGGCAGCTGCACAACCTCTACAGAAGCTTCAATATCTAACTTGCCTAGTAATGGTGAAAATTATTTATGAATAATATATGAGGTAAATAAGTGCTGAACCTGGCACAAAATAGGCACTCCATTACTGGGACTTATTATTATTAATATTGTTGTTGTTATATCAAGGTGAAAATTTCAAATATATTTGAAGAATTTTTGTTCATTCACATATTCATGTATGTTCTTTTTTCTAAGTCAGAGAGATCAATCAGCAATCTCCAGAATTCAGAAGACAGGATGCAGAGGAAACACAGAAATCAATGTCTGATTGAGTCTTCTATAATAATTCTTATTTCCCATTTTGGAGACAATTTCCTTTGAAAGTTAGATTTTTCATTGCAAGAGCTAGATTCTTAAGGCAGATATTTCCAAAGCATTTCTTTATAGGGAACTGGAAGTATGGGACCTAGATTTTTATTATAAGGTACAGAATGAAAAGTGTGCACCCTGTGGTGTAGGCAATTGCTTATTTTGCAGGAAACGATAATAAAAAAATATATATTCTTCCTGGGAAAGGGGAAAACCTGGAGTGATGGAAAGAAAACATTCAGACAGTCTGTAAGGCTTCAGCTGAATACCCAGGAGAGTATATGCAGGCCTAAGTCAGAGTGAGATGCAGAAAGCAAGGTTAAAGCAGACTTCTGAGTTATTCATCTCTCTTTACTTGGTTCTTGGGTATAAAGCAGAAGAATGATATAGTTACATATACTTGAAGGAAAAAAAAAAAAAAAAAAAAAAAAAACTTCTGATATCCTGCCAGAATGACCTTCCACTTATTTTTGGATTGAAGCAAAACAACCTTCACACAATTGGATGAGATGATCAAATCTTTTTTTTTTACTTTTTTCATGCTAGAGATTGAAACCAGAGCCTTGAGCATCCTAATGGTGCTCTATCACTGAGTAACTTTCCCCATTCCCTCTGTATACATTTTTTTTTTGTTTTTGTTTTTTTAATTTTTATTTTAATTTAATTTTAATTTTAATTTTTATACATGTATATAGGGTAATAATGTCTGTCTCATTCTACTATCCTTCCTATCCCCACCACCCCACCCCTTCCTTAGCTCCCCTCTGCATAATCCAAAACTCCTTTATGCTTGCCTACACACCCCAACTATGGATCAGCATCTGCTTTCTGGAGAAAACATTCTGCTTTTGGTTTTGGGGGGTTGGCTTATTTCACTTAGCACGGTATTCTCTAGTTCCATTCATTTACCTGCAAATACCATAATTTCATTCTTCTTTAAGGCTAAGTAATATTTCATTGTGTATATGTACCACACTTTCTTTATCCATTCATCTGATGAAGGCATATAAGTTGGTTCCATAGTTTAGTTATTGTGAATTAAGCTGCCATTCACATTGATGTGGCTGTGTCACAGTATGCTGATTTTAAGTCCTTTGGGTATAAACTAAGGAGTGGGAAAGCTGGGTCAAATGGTGATTCCATTCCAAGTTTTCTTAGGAATCTCCACACTTAAATGGCATTTAAAAACAGAGTAAAACATGAAATGGTTTTCCAGTGATTTTGCCCTATTCTCTTTGTGCCTTAAGCTCATACCTCCATTACTGGTTCAGTTCAGATGTAGTATTAATTTGTAACAGAATTAAGTACCACTTTACATCCTCTGGCAGAGTACATGTTGTCACAGATAAAAAGCGCAAACAAATTAGTTGGTTTAATAATATAGTCAATACAGATTTTCCAGCAGTCAATATGTAAGATACAGGAGGATGCATTTCCTGCCCACAAGAAACTCACTGTATGGCAAGGAAGAAAGATACATGAATGCAAACTACAATACAAGTGATATGATTTATAATAGATTTAAGTGCAAAATGCTACAGGAGTATAGATAAGCAATTATTTCCTTTGTCTGGGGAAGAAGAGAACCACGCCTAGGGAAATGACTTTTCAAATAAGGTTTGAAGGTGTGATATGAGTATATCATAGACTTGGCAAAGTTTGAAATGTGATTTAAGGTCTGCAATTGGGAAGACATAAAAAGGTTTGAATGGAATGAAGGAGATGCTACTCCTCATTTCTGAAGACATCAATTTTAAAGGTTCTCTTTTCAATAGGAGCATTACTCAAGAATTCCAGTTGCCTTCAATTTCCAGGAATTGTTTTGGGACCCACCAGTGAGGTAGACTCTCAGATTCAAGCATGAAAACATTTCAAAAGATGGATGATATACATTTCAAAAATGATTCTGGAACACATTGTGAACACAGGGAAAACACTAAAAAAATGAAATATAGGCTTGTAAAGAGATTAAATTATGCAATGTAAAATCAGGAGAGGTCATAGGAAACAAGATTTACATCAAAAAGACATTCAGATAAACTGAGTAAAATATCACAGATTTCTTTTTGTTGTTGTATTTTTAAAGATTTACCTTTTCCAAGACATGACAATATTCTTTTCAACACAGGGAGATGAATACCTTCACCAAAAGTCATGTTAAGAGTAGAAGAAAGGTATCCCAAAACCACAGAAACATGCTTATAGACTTGACATTGGTAAAAACTTGAAGTTACATGTATCTATGTGTAAGGTAAACATTTCATTAATATGTTATATTCAGTAAAAGAAGCAGTCGGGTGCCCACGATAGCATTGCCATTTTGGTGTTTGTGCAATGATTACTAACATGTCTCCATGTATGTGACATTAGGCTAACACTATACTCAAATACATGGAAAATATCATACACTTTATTAAAATAAAACACAAAATCATTATATAAATAAATCACATCCTAAATACAAAGCAGAATGTATATATAAACTTTCTGTCCTAAATAATTAGAAACTGTCTTATCACAATATAGATTATAGCAAAATTGCAAAGTAATCTATTTTTCCACAGTAAATGGAAAAGGGTGGACTAGGCAAACAGGAGGGTTGACAGTTGTCAATTTTTCTGTGAATAGTGCCACTTGAACATAGCAGTTTCTCAAAGGGTAGAGGGATATTTGGTTTTGGCCAAAGTATGCAGCTATCATGGGAATATGGTGATCTGTAAACCAACCTCCTCTGTTCTACTGGTTCAGTAAGACTAAAGGAAAACTTATACATGAGGATGTGAAGCTGATCTATAAGAGCTGGGAAACCATTCTATTGGTGTCTGAACAGCAGAGACTCCCAAAAAGCAGGGTTTATGAGAACTTTTTGAACAGCTCTAGGTAAGTGCCCTTGATTCCTTAGTAAATTAATCGCTCTTTCCTTTTACCTGTGGCACAAAGTACTGCCAGATTGACCTGACCTGATCGAAGGAATATATACCCAACATGGATATGTTGCGATTCATTAGAGCACATTTTTTTTCTAGTCTTTCTTTCTTTCTTTTTTTTTTTTAAAGGGGGGAAACATTTAGTCTAGAAACTTTATCTTGAATAAGTCAATTTTACCATTATATCTAGAAAGATGCAAGTTTAAGGTTTTACGATCCAGTTGAATTAACTACCTGTCATGCGAAATTCTGACAAGGCACAGTCTATCATTTATTCTCTAATGCAAAAAGGAAATATGGTGGGGGTTACAAAGACATTGTCATATGAGACATTTTAGTCTCCATACTACAGCCATTGTAGTGGATGTTGGTTAGCATCATGAGATGCATTTGATGGAGAAGTCCAACAGAAATGATCCTTTTGTCTCTTCATGGGAAGGTCCTGCAGATCACAGGGTAATCCAGCAGTTCCTATGCAGTGAACCTGCAAGATTTTGAAGAAACTCGGGAGACCAAAAGTTACTGATTGATTCTTCTGCTTACTGTTGCTAATTCTGGATTTGCGCTATCAACAGAAATCTAGTAAGATCTTCTTGGGCTCTAAAGAACAGTTCTCTTCTGTGCAGAGAAATTTTACGCAATGTGCAGAAACCGGCCTTTTCCGTCATAGCATTTAGTGAGATGTATTCTTTTATTTTCATTAGAGTTACACAAAACTACAATGGGAAGCTGCAGAGAGCTTTATGTTTTTATAAATTTTCTCTGAAGAGACTGTCTCATGACTACATGAATATGAGTTACATTTTGATCTAAACCAACATGGGATGTAATGTAGAACCCCAAAAGAGTCTGCCTTCTAAAAGTCTGTCATCATTTTTATGGAAAAAGATGATAATCAGTGAATTGGAAACTTCAATAAATATAGAAAAAACTTTGGAAATAGTTCTCCTAAAGAAATTTTAAATTTTAATAAAATGGCACTCTGCAAACTTTTTTTTTATATATTTTATATACAATGAAATTTAAAAAAAATGTTCTTAAGTAAATAAGAGTCAGTGTTTTCTAAGGACATAATCCTGTGTTTGCTTCTAAGCTTCTCATGAAATTAGATTCTGATACTGTATAGACAAATTTTACAAGACCTAGTAAATTTGGGACTTTATCTTTTAAGTTATCTGCAAGATGTTAATTCTTTGAAATAACATAGGCAGTAATACTGGTGTATTCTAGGGCAATTTAAGCCTGGAGAAGTAGTTTAGTTATATCACTTTACTGACATCATCTCAGTGATTATTTGGGCTCATAGGAATTTTTAGATGTATGTAGGGGTCTTTAGCCCTCTTGCTCTTCTCAAACAGTGACAAGGGAAGGGAGCACTCCCCAACAAGGTCAGACCAGGAAAGGTAGGGCTGATTGACCACCCGCACCCAGCCCTCCAGGTGGAGGACAATCAGATGTGTCAGGGAGACCAGTCACAGCAGCAGCTGGTTTATTGAGGAAGTTACACAGCTTTTATGTAAGGTGGAGGCTAAGCGGGAACCAATCAGCTTAAAGGTCAGCAGGGAGGGGAGGGGTTCATGCAGGTGAGAGTCCCATAGGACTATAGGGCAAGCACAAGCTGATCATGTTGGCAGAACTGTTGCAAACCAATCCCTGATGGTGGTCTGATTTATCGTCATTAACTTTTGAAACCACCTTTGAGACCTTGATCTTGCTCACTCGCCAGGGAGTAAGGAGTCAGTCTGAGTTAGTTAAGGTGTCATTAGCCCCAACAGATGTAAAAGAAAAAGACTTAGAGATCAAGTCAGAACTCCATCATTTTAAAAGTGGTAAAATTCTTCTGTGATTTGCCAAGGTCGCACACATAGCTTTCTGAGGATCTAGATCCAGATCATCAATGTTCAACCTCCCTGTTCTTTGCTCTAAAAATTATAAATAGATAGTTCCTATCTTGAAAATATTGGAGTACTTTCACAAAATTATGTATTCAACAAAATAAAAGTTCTTAAATTAGGAACTTAATTTATCTTTGTTAAATATCCACTTGTCAGTTACTGCCCGTCACTCCATCTGCCAAGATCTTTTTCAATCCTAATATTCTCATCCAGTGCATTAATTGACTTGGTGCTTAGAGACACTTAGCTGTTATATTTATCTCCTTTTTTATCTTTTAGGCATAATTATTGTTACTTTCCTAAGATATTGGCAATTACAGCAGCAGAGACAACAGAGATGAATTCTTGTTTTCTGTTTCTACTCTCTGAACATTATCCTTATTTACCAAACCACCTGCTTTATGGTTCACTTAACCTCATCTTTCTATTAACATAGATATTTCAAGTTAGAATACTAAGAAATAGCTCCCTGTTTGAAAGAAATAAAGTATGTTTGTATTGACCTTCAAATGTTATTAGAATGAGAAGTTGACCCAGAATTATAGTTTTTCAGAAATGTTACATAAAGGATAAATGGAAACAAAGATGGGTCACCTTTGGGTAGTATTTTTCATGTAAACAAGCTATTGAGGGACACATGGAATTATAGAAGCAATATTGTGTTGATTTTGAATTCCTGGCTTATAATGCATGTAAATTATCTCAAGGTTTTAATAATTCCAAGTCAAAGAGAAAACACAATGTAAGAGGAAATATCATTTTAAAGTGACCATATTTTAGGAAAATGATCTAAATAATGCACTTTAAATGAATCTGTACCTCAAATGCATACAAAAAGTGAAAGCTCAAGTATTTGTCAGCACATTGAAAGAACATCTGTACGATGCTCTTGGTAAATTCTTTAGTTAACAACCATCAACTCAGAGTGATGCTTAATAGCTTCCTCATCTAGGGTCAACCTTTACCAATTGGTAATGAGTCCTTCTCTACTGAGAAGGACTTCGTGACTGCACTTGAGTTCAAGGAAAGGATGCTACAATTATTGCCAATGATATCAACAAACACAGGAAAGGTGTGAGATGTGATGTCTAATAGGTGCCTGAAATGCAACACAGCTAAACCTTGACTCCTGCTTCCCCTGATTTCACCCCACACCTAAAATTGTCCCCTGAAGATTGCTCTATTACCTGTTTGGTCATTCTATTAACTCTAACAAAAAATAAAATACTTTTCACCACCTTGTGCTATATAGACTAAACTATGATCATCTCTTACCCAGGATTAACGTAATAGCCTACTGACTAGTTTCCATGTTCCTTTCTTTCTTTGTTCTTCCAAAGTCCACTTTCAATACATTAGCCAAAGTAATCTCTAGAAAATCATTAGACCATGGCCTTATTAGACCTTGTTATTTCTATATTCAAGCACTGGGGGTAGCTCCCATTTCCATTAAAGTGACAAAATCCATGTCCATTAGATGATGTGTGGGTCCTTCCGTGATTTGTCGGCCCCTTTCACCATTTCAGCTCTCCTTTCTTACTCTCCTCTGAACATTCCCTGTTCAAAGGTTTTGTACTGGTGATTCTCTCTGACTGCCAGCATCTTCTCTGTTGTATTCATATAATTAACCCCTCACTTCCTTCCAGTCATTGATCAAATGTCTTTTTCTCAATAAATCTTCCTTTAAAATTCTACTAATCTCCTTTAGCTTATTCTGTTTTTCATAACACTGATTACTTTCCAAAATGCTATATAATTTATTATTAACTGTGTTTACTAAATGCTGTCTCCCTTATCCAGACTGTGAGCAACAAAAGGGTGTTTTCCTTTTTTGTTGGTATACAACTTATTTGAAAACATTTAATGAAATATTTCTTAAGACGCATGTACAGAACTTTTGTTCAGGAAAAAACTACATGTTTTTAAAAACATAATTGATATTTATTTTTAAAAATATGACTGGCTATGAATTGAGTGACAAGATTCAGCTGTGAGAAATAGGGAACACCTAGAATCTTCCTGACTCAAGAAAGGTGCTGCTTCTCAGATGGGAGGATGAGGTGAGCAGACATGCACCACACAGGAGAGGATGCTCCCATCTAGCTGTTTTGAGGACATTCATTGTGTCTGTCATTCAATCAGGAGCACACTAAACTACCATCAAGAACACAGGTAAATGCAGGGTGCAGTGGTGCACACCTATAATCACAGTGACTCAGGAGAATGAGGCAGGAGGATCCCGTATTCAACACCAGGCTCAGCAACTTGGTGAGGCCCTAAGCAACTTAGTGAGACCCTGTTTCATAATAAAAAAATAAATAAAATAAAATAAAAGAACTGGGAATGTGGCTCAATGGTTAAGGGCCCCTGGGTTCAATCCCTGATACCCCGCTCCCAAAAAGCAGATATTCACTATATAAATTAGACCTTCAAAACCAAACTAATGATAAGAAGTTATTTTCCAGTATATCCAAAATGCAATAAGATGGTACCTAGCACATCCCAGGAATTTATTAACTATTTCTGCAAGAATTTTCCATTCCTGGTGGATATTCCAAAAGAGCAGCCCTCATACTCTCAATGATTTAGGTATTAAACTTTCTAAGAGTATTTAAGATAACAAGATAAATAGCAAATCACTAAAATATTCATGTCAACCTTAGGAAGATTAGAAGGGTTAAGTAAATTCACGGTACCATCTATCCTATACCTGGCCAAATTCAGCAAAGTTAATAAATAATAGGTATTTAATTTTCAAAAACTTACCCCATATTGGCACTTTCTTTTTCTAGAGGTGTTGAATATCTAGTGGATTAAAAACACAAGTTGAAGTTAGTTATATTTTATCACTTACCAATTATACAACTATCAGTAAGTTGACTCATTCACGAGGAATTTCTATCTCCTCACTTGTAAAATAGAATTGATCATCTAATTTTTAGTTAAAAATGAAGATGAAATGAGAAAAATACATAGTACAGTGCCTGACCATAATAGGCAGTTATTTTACAACAGCTAGTCTCTGTAAGAAATTAAGCCTTTTAGATAGGATTCACAGTCTTGAAGACAATTTATTATTTTATCTCCTTTGATTGACTCAATATTACTGTGTGTTAGAGTTTGCCTAAATCTGTTGACTTAAAGTTTTTGTGCCTCCAAGTCAATTACTTGAGGTAATTTAAAATATATTGAATTAAGTTATGCAAAAGATATTAAAATGGAAACATACAACATTACATAAAATTCTTCTCAGTGATAAAGTAACAGGATCAAAAGTCATGAGATCTGTGGCAACTAACATGATACACAATTTTCTAAATAAGCACTCAGAACTCTTAAATTATTGTATTTTGAAAGTAAACATATTACAATGATTTTCTGAACAGCTTTTTAAAGAATGGAAATGAATACACATTTGAGAATGTGAACTTTGAAAATATGTTTATGAGAACTTCTCAAACTATTGGTAAGGAGAACAGTTCCCTAAACCCATCTATAGGTAAAGATCAAAAGGACCTGTTGAGAGGTTGGAGATGAAACAGACAAGCCACTATCGTCCCATTTGGAGAGCAGCATAACTGTGATATGATTACCAAGCAGGTGGAGAAGATCAGTTCTGAGTTTGTGTATCATTAATTCAGTGAGTAAATTGCATGTTATTTCTTTTAACAATGAAGGTAGACTTTGGTTTGGTTATCATGTAAAGAATGGCGCATGAGGTTATTCTATTACAAAAGCTGATAGACAATGCTGTTATCTCCTCCTGTCCTCAAGCCCCTCTTACCCAGAGGGATTGCAGTAAGTAAACAAGTCCTGGGTGGGCCTTTTCTTTATAGCTACCTCTACTACTGTTCTAAGGACAAAACAAACCCGTCAAAAAGGAAACGTTAGAGTAGCTAGCACACCATGTTAGTGGAAACTTTCTGGTCCCTGATCATAGTTACTTCTCAAAACGAACAATATTATATTTATTTTGATTTCTCCTTACTCTTTCCTGTCGAGAGTAGTGACAAAATCAGAAATAAGATAGATCATAATGGTGTATGGGTCTTAATAAAAACAAAATAATCCATATTATTATCATGGTTCAATTGTAATATATTGAAAGATTAGTTTATTTCCTACATATCAAATTATGAAATTAGAATTCTTTAATTTTTTTGGTAACTTCTAGAATACCCATTGTGGTTTTAAAAAGGTAACTTTCATTAAAAAAATTTCAATATGTACCAAAATTTTGAGTAAATTTTGAAAGATACAGTACCTTAAAGATTTCAACCTAATATCAGAAGGTATAAAATCAAAGCTGTAGATAAACTTTGAGACAACATTATTATTAGAAATTTAGTATCAGAAGAGTATGTTTATAAAACAGAATTAGTAGAGAAAAAGCAAGGAATCTGTGTGTTCCATGAGGACAAATGACACAGACACAAATGTTTTCTCAAAGTCCCATTAAACATTGTTTGCTTTCTCATTAACATTGAACAGAAAGTAGAATGGCTTATTTATGTGACCATGGGTTTCTTTTAGTATTAATGAAATAATATTGTCCTATTGGCAATGCTTCATGTGAATCTAGAAAAAGAAAGCAGAGTTTTCTTGAAAAATTATACAAAGCAACATTGTATTTCAGCATTTTTATATTTAATCTCTCTATATGTGAGACAACAAAATATTGTAATTAACTTGAATGTTTTCCAAAGTTTTCTGTTTTATCTTACATTGTTTTTTAAAGTACTGGGGAGAATGAGTACTGGACCACTGAGCTACACCCCCAGCCCTTTTTGTTTTGTATTTCTCTAGAGTAGCTAGGATTACAGGCATGCACTACTGTGCCTGGAAGTCATTTGCTTTTTATTTCATCCATTCAACAAATATTCATTCGTTGTCAGAGGCCAGGTTTTCTTCTAGGCACTAAGGATACTAGCGAGAGAGATAAACAAAAAAACAAAACAAAACAAAACAAAAAACTTGTTTTGCTGGACATGATGACACATGCCTATAATCCCAGAAGCTCTGGATGCCAAGGCAGGAGGATCTCAAGTTCAAAGTCAGCCTTAGCAACTTAGTGAGGCCCTAAAATACATGGTGAGACCCTGTCTCAAAATAAAACATAAGAAGGTCTGGGGATGTGGTTCAGAAGTTAAGTGCTCCTGGGTTCAATATCTGGTACCAAAAAAAAAAAAATTGTTTTGATGAAACGTTCATTCTAGTAGGAAAAATAAATCCCAAATAAATAATAAGACATACTAAGTCATTAGTGATGGAAAGAAAAATAAATTTGATCAAAGTGATAGAAAAATGTTAGGTATGCATCTTAGGAAAATCAGAGAAGTCCTCTCTGAGAAATGATATGAATAATGTGAAAGGAATAGCTTTGGGAAAATATAGAGGAAGGTCCCTGAGAAAGAGGGAGAAACTGAAATACCTTATGTCCAGAGAAACTATAGCACAAGGTGGGGTCAGAAGACTTTCTGGATACCAACTCAGATAGAATCTTGTACTGTATGGTAATGTTTTGAATTTCTTTTTCTTACGGTGATGGGAAGCCACTGGAAGATAAAAGGCATGTGAGTGATATACCATGATTCTAAAAATCCAGTTTTGTTGCCACACCTGTTGAATAAAGAGATTGGGTAGAAGCATGTGTTTTGAAGCACTGACATAGGGAGGAAGTATTTCTTGAATTTGAAGAAGAGCTCATGATGTCTGAGGATATGGATGTGGTAGGCACCGCAGTGTTTAGGAAAGGTCGAAAACTAAAATGCTTCCTGATGGATTTAGTGTGGAGGTTGAAAAAAAAAGTCAGGACTAAAGGATGGAAACTTTGTTATTTAGTGAGGAAAAAATGAATGCATAGAAGGGGCTCTTAACTAGGAGAAGAGAGTGAGGACAGAAGGATGGGGGATAAAGGATGTTTTAAACCTATTCAATTTTAGGTGCCTGTTAAACATCAGAGTGTATAATCATGATTATTCAAGACAGGCACTGTTGGAAATACAGGAAATCAATTGGGGACAAGACACATGATACTATGTGTATAAATAAGATAACATACTTCTTCACATTGAATCTTAATGAAAAGGTCTATTACTTACTAATTTCAAGAATTTTTCTACTTGTGCCACTTTAGTTCATATTTTGAAATAAAATTTAGTACCATTCATATGTATGATATTTTTCTTGTAAAGTGAAAATATGTAATTATTAGTAAATACAAAGATCAATAGATGATAGTTTCAGATGAACTGTTAGTGAGTTGCTGATAGAACTGTCAGAAAATAGGAATGATTATGGGGTAACACATTTTGTCAGGAGATTTTTTTATTCCTTCTCATTAACTTCTATGAATATATTTGGGTTGAATTCCTTAGATCTTTCATCATTTTTCATTCTTACATATTTACAAAATATTTTCAGCAATCAGTATTGCAACTTTGTTGTTGAACTTTGCACTCAATTCCTTAAATCAAGCACAATGGATGAAGGTAGAGAGAATTTTCTTGAAAGGAATAAATATTTTTAGTAAGTGTTACCAGTGTGGGTTAAATGCATGCAAATATATTTTAGAGTATATTGTTTTATGATCAAAAATAGCCATGTCAGAACCTTATCTGAAACTAGGAAACAACCAAGAAATACTTCTTCATGTTCCTTCTGAGCAATGCTGAACTGGACTTACTATTGTCTGAGTGGTTTTACAACTTTTCAGAGGCAGAAATGAATTTGTAAATTTTGTGTGTGGAGATGGAGATAATTTTATCAAATGGAACAGATAATCCCAAATGTTACAGTTTATGACCTTGTTGGACATCATACCTTTTATATATGACTCGGACACTGCATACCAACATAACCTATAAATACCTAGTTACTTAAATGCTTATTGCACCAGTTTTAACATTACAAGTTACATCAATAATTTAGTTGTATGAAAATCAAATAGTTTCTTCTAATAGTCATATGAGAGCTCTGATTTCATCTTTTTGAAGCACCACACAAAAAGATTACATTTAAGTGCTTATAGACATAGAAAAATTTTCCTCCTGCAAAATGTTGTAAAATGTAACACCTAATTTCATTATATGTTTGAAAACATAGGAGAAAGTAGTCAACTCCATGTTTTCAGTACTGACTTGTAATTATTCTTTACTATACAAAATATTTAATACACTGATATAACATTTAGTGATAGAAAAAAACTAGACAATTGCAGGATAATAGGTTCAACATTGTACCAAAAATATAAATATGCTTAAATTTGCATGCTTCATTTTGCAAATAAGTCCTGCAAACATTTTAATTTGTAGAAATTTCTTTTCCAAATTTATTTCAAAAACATGACTGAAAACATACTTGACAGAGTATATATGTGGTAAACAGAATTAAGACAAAGTACAAAGAAAATTGTTTTATGAATGCCTAAATTATTTGTCATTTTTGAATTTTCTTCCTATACCACTTTAAAAAATAGTCTAAATAAGGAAAGCAACTTCCCTTCATGGTCCCCTCCTTCCCATGCCTCTCACCAGAGTTTATGCTGTTCTATATTGTTTTAGAAATTTTTATAGATCTTTGTCATTTGTTAGATTCTGAATTACTCTTAGACTCAATTTTCATCCAGACATAATGAGGTCAGAACACATTTTACTTAAGTTATTCAGTCTCTAAAATATCAATGTAAATAATATTCATTCATAAAGAGGGGTATAAATGTTTTTTTAAGAGAAATGAGGCAAGAAGAATAAAAGGTGAAAAGATTTCAAATAGTTTGGGATTAGAACTCTGAGGTCATCTGTTAGCTGTATTTAAATCTGGTGTTGCCCCTGCCTTGAAATTGTGTCCCTGCAAAGCCTCAGGGAAACTAGAACAGGTCACTGGAAAGTGTTTGCTCCCAGGGGCATCACAAGGGTGAGAGAGTTTTATGGGGCAAACTATCTTATTGTCTTATCGACTACGTGATAGTTAGGAGTCCAGGAAATAGAGAATGTGTCTCACAGGGGAACGTTTGGAAGTGCCAAAGAATATGTATTCAATATGATTGTTGTTATAGAAACTCTATAGTCAGAAGAGGGCAAAATATGTATGAAAAAGAAAGGATTCAAGATATGTTGGGTGCAGTAGCAAGCACAAAAGGTAGTCTGGGATCTGAGGCCATGCTGAGGAGCTCTTAGAGCACAAATTATATTTTTAGGAAGTGTAGCACATCTATACATTCATTCATAGAGGATGCATTTATTGAAGGTCAAGTACTATAGGCAAAGTTCTCTGTTAGCCACTGTCAAAAATAATGGAACAGAAGAGCACAGATCTTTCTACAGTAAGTTTCTCCTTACAACATTCATTATTATTATAGCTAACCTTTATTGAGTACCCGCACTATGCCATGTACTCTGCAAGGTACTTTACATTATTTATCACATTTAATTTTATGGATGAGAAAAATGAAGATTCCAAGAGGTTAAGTAACTTGTACAAGCTGTTATGGTTCATAAATGGCAGATCCATCTCATTTCAAAATCATGGTCTTTACATTATGCCATCTCCCATCTAATGAGAGAAGGTCTCTCTCTCTCTCTCTGTGTGTGTGTGTGTGTGTGTGTGTGTGTGTGTGTGTGTGTGTGTGTGAGAAAGAGAATGAGAGAGAGAGAGAGAGAGAGAGAGAGAGAGACTGTAAAAAGTTGTTGTTTAGACATTGCAAAATATCCTAAGTTTGAAAGGTAAACCCATAAAGTTTCCTGGAAATTCATAGAAGAAAACTTATGTTTAGTTAGACAGATTAGTAAATATTACTTGACAATTGAGGTTTGATCTAAACCTCAATAACATACAGGTGTTCTATTTTCTGAACCAGAGACAAGAGTAATTAAGGAGAAAAAACAGCTAGCTCAGAGACATGTCTGGGAAATGTCATGCAACCCAATTTGATTGAGTGTGGGTGTGTGTTAAGGAGGAATGGAAAATAGGCTGTGGCTCATTGTGGAGTGTCCTAAATAAATGCTAAGGTAGAAGGAGTGAAAGTGAGGTAGAGGGAGAGAAATTATTGCAGAATCACAAAATGAAATGCACCTGAAAGGTACAGGCATAAAAAGGAAGAAGCTTATCCCAATGGTGAAGTAAAAAAGGTGCAATAAAGGATAGATATGAGGTTTCCAGTTTGGAGGGAAAATAGTGATGTAATGAGAAGCAATGAGGAGAAACAAGAGGGAACTACTCCAAGAGCCTGAAGAGCTCGCTCTAATGCATGCTAGTTATGTTTATCTATTGATGAATTCCTAAATTGTGAGCTGTACAAGGACAGAGGCTGTGTCCTGCTTAGCCTTGTATCATCCAGGAGAGCAGAGCATCTGGATAATACTGGATTCATGGCCCAAGGATGACAGAGCTAGCCTGAGGCCAAGGAGTTCAACTGCCTATAGGATATTCATTCATTCATTTGTGCGTGGGCATGTGTGGGCACGCGCATATGTGGAGAGAGAGAAAGAAAGAGAGAGAGAGAGATACAATATGAAATTTGAAATTCATGCCTGCTTCTTAGAAGTAGAACTGCAGGTGTATATTTTGGAGTTAAACTCATAGATATTATAGCTCAAATTCTAAAGGCAGTAGATAAGCTGTAAGGAGAACAAAGCAGGAAAAGAAAAGGGGTAAAAGTGAGAGGCAAGCCAGGTGCCATGGCACATGCCTGTGATCTCAGCAGCTTGGGAGGCTGAGGCAGGAGGATTTTGAGTTCAAATTCAACCTCAGCAACAGTGAGGTGCTGAGCAACTCAATGATACCCTGTTTCTAAATAAAATACAAAATAGGGCTGGGGATGTAGCTCAGTGGTTGAGTGCCCCTGAGTTCAATCCCCAGTTCAAAAAAAAAAAAAAAAAGAAAGAAAGGAAAAAAAAAAAAAAAGAGAAAGGCAGAAGAAGCTTTGAAGCTTTGAGCATGTCTATTGGTTATGGAGCGAGATGATAAAGGTGAGGGGATAAAATCTAACACCACAGAAGATTCTAAACCAACTCAGAACATGTAGAATGGAGTCCAACAGAAACTATCATAGGAGAATTTTAGATGCTACAGCTGGTACCCATAGTGTGGACTTTGAAAAGGTGTTGTTTGGATAACCACAAGGTCATTACTGACTACTGAAAAGTCTTCAAAAACTCAAAATGCAAAGGGTTAAGGAGTAAGTGGAAGCTTTTAAAACGACATACTTTATCTTACTTTCAGTGGTAAAAATCAGGCACATTAGAATGGTGGCATGATGTGTATGGTTGGTATAAAGATGAGAAATTACAGGGTTCAATGATAGGTTGATTTTCACCTTATTCATTTGGTGGGAGAAACTGTTTCACCTCATTGATTTTTCAGCGCTAAACAAGTCATGTTCGCCTGTTCATTAGAGATTGCTTCATTTCTTTTCAATTCGTTTTTTTTCATCAGTTTGGCAGTTCTATGTGTTAAGGCTCTGCTGCATAGTGAGTGCAATTCCCAACTATTGATGGATGTGACATCCCCACTCTGAAATATGAAAGAGTACAAAATGCAGCATCATCACAAGGAACACAGATGCAAATTCACTGGAGTAGACTGAACAGTTGTTTGGTTTCACTATATTTATCAAAGCCCTTATAGAATAGTTCTCGTGTCAAGATATGAAATAACAATAAATATTAAGGAAATAAAGATCTATACAAGCATTTATTTGAATACAATAAAAGAATAAGTACAAATCCCTTAGCTTATTCTTAACAAATTTTATTGGGCATGTGTATTCTACTTTATTACAGAACCATAAAACAGCTCAAGAAAAATTAAGTGAGCTAATTCTGCACTATTTTCTAAAGGAAACTTCTCATCAAATTCATTGGGAGGTTTGCCTGAGAAAATAATAAATAATTGTGTCTTTTTTTCCCCCATAGAATATTCACACTGTAGTACAGAAAGTAGTTTTTCAGTGTTTAAGTGCTAGTGTATTTCTGCATGAAAAGTCACCTCTTTCATAAGTCTGTGTTATGACCACAACTGCTCTGTAACTTATGATGTGAATTATGGCTTCAACCTACTGCTATTAACTCCACTTGAGGGATCAGAGTGTTATGATCAACTAGCTTTTTTATTATTATTATCCAAAGAATTGTAGTCAGTATATGATTTTGGCAGAAATGTGCCATCAGAGACAAACTAGTATATCAAATGTACTCCTGGGGCAGAAATAAATTCCTTACTCAAATCTAAGAGAAATATTGTGTGTCCTAACTTAAGTACCTGATTGAGGAATGTAAAGAAGCTTTTTGTCAATGCCTGGGTCCTATCCCAATTAAATGACAGACAAAGATTTAGAAAACAAACTGAACTCCACCATTAAGCCCTTATAGAACAAAATTAGCAACCAATAAAAGAAAATGAGTTAAAATTAACTTTTCACTAAATTTTAGCAAATTTTCCCATTCTATAGTCTTTAGTAAAATCACGTTCTCTCATGCTATGCAAAGATCAAATTTTTGACTTATTTAACCAATTATGGTTATATGCAAAAATAAACCTTGATGTTTTATGATAGTGGTGAGCCTGAATAAATTACTTACCATTTATACCATCCATGCAAGGGAGACAACTATGGATAGAACATAAATGGAAAACCCTATTTTTCTCTCCTGGATTAAGATTTAAAATGTGTTTCAGAGAAGGTGGAGAATTAACCTTCATACATGAAATACAGAATATTATCACAATTTAATGTTTATAATACTGGAAAATGAAACACAGATTTTACTCAGTATACCTGTACACCCTCATATAATATCTGAATTGGGGAGTTCAGAAAGTATTTTTGTTTGTGTAGTAGATATGAATCACTAAAGTGTTCTTCCTACTTTCAAATACCACTCAACACAGTATTTCTGGGACTAAACATATGAGGAGTATCTTTTCTCCATGCACCAAGCAGGTCTTTAGCAGACACCAACAGAATGTCCCCTAATTCAGCTCAATTCTGACACTACCTGGAATTAGTATCAGATTCCACAGGTTAAGGACTCAGTGTCCTCCACTTCAGACACCAATCATAAGCCAAGGTTGTGACCTGTGTTTCTGATTGACAAGCTATAAGTTCAGGTTCCCATGATCTCTTCTTTGGGTTTGATTAATTTGTTAGAACAGCTCATGGAATGCCGGGAAACACCACTTATGTTTACTTACTTATGATCAAATATATTGCAAAGTATACAGGTGAACAACCAATGGAAAAGATGCACCTGGAAAGACATGTGAAAAGAGGTGTGGAATTCCCAGGCCCTCTTCAGACAGGATCCCCTGCAGGAACCTCTGCAAGTTCAGCAAGGAAGAACTCTGCAAAATAGTCCTTTGTGGTTTTTATGGAGAGTTTATTATGTAGGCACAATTGGTTAAATTATTAGCCTTTGGCAATCAACTTGATTTTTAGCCCTACCTGGTGGGGCTGAAAGTGCAAACCATCTAAGTATGCCTTAGTCTTTCCAATGACCAGCACCTATTCTGAAACTATTTAAGAACCCCTAGCTACCAGCCATCTCATCTGCATACCGAAGACATTCTTATCACTGCAGAAGTTCCAAGAATTTTAGAAACTGTGTGACTGAAAACTGAGGTAGAGGTTAAATGTACATTTTTTTGATACACACTCTCACATGGGTCAAATGACATAATGCTATCAGTTGGATTATTCAAATGATATTAATTAGAATTGTGACTCTCCCCTTAATGCTTCTTAATTTCATAGGAAAAAACATTTCTTTCCCTCATTGTTCTGTTTAGATCAGATGACCTGGATAGTTTTGTTTGAAGCATGCTACTTGCCAGGAAAGAAGATAAACAGTAACTTTGGAATGCAATTCAAACCATATTTTGTGTTGCATGACTTAAGTCTTGAATATGTGGAGATTACTTTTTTCTAAAACAAATTTTGAGATGCAAAACCTCCACTTTGATAAATCTAGGGTAACATATCAGGACACTCCTCCATACTTTAGGTATAAAGGTTAGATGTGACTGATATATTGTTTGAGGATGTTTTGATCATTTTTTGTTTCAAGTAAGTTACCAATCCTGTATAAGCATGGACACTTCTCCCTCTGGCTGACAGTCACTTTTGGTGGTGGTGGGATTTTGCTCCTGTATTTTCTCCCCACCCATTTTATTTGGCAGTTATTTACTAAAAGCCCACAATGAGCCATTTACTAAGCTCAGTGTTGGAGATTTTGACAAGAATCTAACTGGTTCTGCCACTGGAGACTCAAAGTTTAAGGGGCACTACTTATAAACAACAGTTGAAGCACTGTGTTGCATGTACTAGGAGAGGCCTGAACCTGGATCTAGGCTCTGGATTCAGAGCCTAGAATATCCCATAAGACTTTTCAGGAGAAATACTATTTGGCTTTTAGAGGCTAAGTGGATATGGACATAAAGTTGAAAAATGGAACAATGGGAAGGACGAACAAAAATGTTCCCTAAGGAGGAAAAGTTAACTCTATTGAGAAAACAAAATATACTTGTGGCAGGTGGAGATGACCTTGATATGGTGGCCTAATTGAGAAATAAGCAGAATCATAACATTTCTTCTATGTCAGGCTTAGGGTTTGAACTTTATTTTTTTATTCTGGAAAACTCAGCGATTTTAAGCAAGGGAATGATATGAAAGAGTGTCTTCTTAGACCATTCAGAGTGGCAAGATGTAGGCACCTAACAGATTAGTGATGCTGGCAACTGGTCAGGAATCAACCAAGATAGTCTAATTAAATTCCTGTGTGAATTTTTTTTTTTGGTAGTCCATCTAGCTAAACAGGGAGAGAAACTTGAGATGAAGATGGAAGTTTTCCCTATTACCTAGATTTAATTTATTGTTCCATAATACATTTTATGCATTAGTCACATTTCTGGTTTCTTAGTTTTCCACTCTTTCTAGTTTACCTTGATTACTTCTATTCTACCTCTACTTGTGTTTTCTATTGTAGTTTGCTGTGATCTATGTATTGATGCTTCTGTAACCCTTTTCTTAAATAACATGGAAACAAATTTTCTCTTCATCAAAGCAAAAACACAAACCAACCAACAAACAAAAGACTACTTATAAATTAACTTTTGTCCTTGAGTCTTTTGGTCAGCTTATACCCATAGAAAAGAATTCACATAAGTGAAGGCCTTTACTTCCTCTATAAAATATAGTAGAAGTTAAGAATGGAAAAAAATTCATCTCCATCTTTCTTTTGATTTTCTTAAATTATAACATGTATTGACTACTACTATTTTACATTTTAAACCCTCTTCTTCACAAATGTTAGTTTATTCGAGCAAATACCTTCAGAAATAGATCAGCAGTCAAAATTACTACTTTTTCATGATTATTGAAATTTCTATTATATGACTGCTGGTTTTTACATTCTCTTTCCAGAACACTATAAACTCATTGAAAATAAAGTTCCATCTGCCCCTGAAAGATAAAACCAATGTGTGATTTGTTTTGCCAATCCTTTCCCCATTTTATGTTAATTATGCATATTTTGCATGCTGAAATTGACATGTCTCTGATTAACCTGACATTGACCTCTTTTTGCATAGTCTTTGGATTTATTAGAATATTTTGTGTAATGTGCCTTGGGTGAAAGAGGATTGAATGAGTTGCAGGAATGCATATGTTTCATTGCCAGCAGCTAAAACATGCAATACACTTGCATGAGGTTAAGAATTCTATATCCTGAACTCTGAAAGAGAATTCGGTCAATCGGCAGCAGTGTTCCATAAAGCCAGGTGTGGAAGTCCTTCTGGAGTTGCTAAATAACATGAAATTTCCCTTTACATCCCACTTTATTTGTTGAAAAGAAAAATTAAATTGCAAGGAATATTTTATCCTTGAGCAATGCAAATGATTTTTTTAATGTATAATATAAAAACTTAATGAGATGATTGATTCCTACATTAACTATGAATACCCATGGCAATCAATTTCAAGGCAAAAAGAGACATAGAAAAATAAAAGAATATTTTATTTTGTAGCCATAACACCTTCATATTGAGGACATTCAGATTTGTGAAAAATGTCAATCTCTTCTCATATTTAAAATTTTACAGCTTCTGTATTATATATAGAATACAATTAGGGCACAATATTTGTACCACAGTATTCAGTACAAAAGATCCCAGGAAGATCTTAGAAGCTAGTTTGTTATTATAATTCATAAAAATATAAGAATCCAATGAACTAAATCATGGAACTTCCATTTCCCAACTTGAATATCATGCTGGATGTTTCCATTACAGTCTCATTTTGTATTTTTCTTTGTTTGGCAAGGGAATTAAAATCATGAATTGTATATTATGGACAGAAGTTTGAAGTAGTAAAGTGCAGGGCTTTAGAGTCAGAGACTGAAGTTTAATCTTTACGCTACCACACTTACTGGGTCATCTTTGGTAATTCACTTATCCCCTTGACACTTTATTTTCTTCAACTGTGTAAAAGGATAACAGTATCTAATTCATAGGGTTATTACAAAAAAATAAGTAATGTCTATCTAGTATTTAGCTAAAGCAAAACATAGTAAATGACTGCTGTCATCATCATCAATATCCATATGATGGATTTACTGAAAGAACCATCTTCTAAGAACTTCTTGCCTATTTTCCTAAATTTAATTACCTAATATTGAATAAAAGTAAGAATAAGACGCCAGATTAAATGGTATAGGAATTATGTCAAAGGCACTATAGAAATAAATCTTGTCTATGCACTTTAAGGAAGCACCATGAAAAATCTAGTCAGTTAAAAACAATGTCAAATCTGTTTTCTGATTTCTTGAAATTCCAATGACTATCATAATAGTCAATCCAATCATGCCTGTAGATAAAACATCATTTTCAGGGTAATGTATTTTAATTGCTATTGAAGCTCTGTCTTGACAATATAACTATGCTTGAATTGAGCTGCTTTATTTGCTTTCAATTATTTTCTCCTACCTACATATATGTGTAGTAAGATATATGTGGAAAGTCCATCCAAAACAAAAAAAAATTAGGCTAGTATTCAGACATATACTGGAGTCCTTTCTTTCACTTCCCCCCTGAATGTATTCTCTATTAAAAAATAAACAAACTACAACATAAATAAAAAGGTTACCTGAAAAGCAAGATTTAACAGATACAAGCAAATAATTTGATGAAAAAAACCAGTTCCCATATTTAGAAGCTAAATCTCTGAAATTATGAAATACACCAATTTTTCTCTTCCTCAAGTATTACTTTTAGCCCTATGCAACTTTATAGGAAATACATAAGATACTTAATAAAGTAGATATATATGTGTTTGTGTAATTTTTAGATTGAGTTTATCACTTGAGGAAGCAAACAAGTAAAAAAGTAATAGTTTCTAATTTGGGGGAAAAAGGTTTATATTTAGCAGGAGGAATGATCTTTTTTTTTTTTTGGTAAGGAAAGACCTGGCTCTCAACCATTCTGTTCTCCGCCCACACTTACATCACATAATAACATGAGGCAGTTCATATTAGTGCAGAATCATGTGAATAATTTTGCTAATAATCCGTGTGTCTGTCTGTGCAGGTCAATGAAATGATATTACTGTGGAAGTGTTAAGCTCTAGTCCAATGACCAGAGCAGAGCTGAATGCATAAAGCAAGGCCCTGAAGTTATATAGCTGACATTGCATTTTTGTTCTACTATTGACTACATGAGTGAGCATGTCTTTGCACTTAATTTTTCTGCCTCTGTTTTCTTATCAGCAGAATGGACTATTTTAGTGAACTTCCGTGTTACTGTAACTAAAGAACCTGACAGGAAGAACTTAGAGGAGAAAAAGTTTATTTTCATTCATGGTTTCAGATGTTCTTCTTGTCAAGTTCTTTGGTTACAGTAACATAAAAGTTGACAGCCAACATCATTGATCTGAGCCCAGGGTGAGGCATAACATCATTGAGAAAAGGTGTGGCAAAAGAAAGCAGTTCAGGACATGGTAACCAGGAAGTGGAGAGCTGACTTTACTCACCAAGGTCAAAATATAAACCCCAAAGGCACTCACACCCTCTGTAACCAATTTCCTCCAGTCATACCCTATCTGCCTATGGTTACCACCCTGTTAATCCATATCATTGAATTAATCCACTGGTTAGGTCACACCTCTCATAATCTAATAATTTAAGGTCTGAAAATTCTTGCATTGTCTCACACATGAACTTTTAGGGAAAACCTCATACCAAAACCATAACATGGAATAAGAGTAAGTACCTTGATCATGGAATTATGACAGGGCTCTTATTGAATTGATCATATGTAGGCACCTGGAACACTCCCTGGCATATACATAGTGAGTGCTCAGTAAATTAGCTGTTTTATGATTGGATAAACAAGGAGTTCTGAGTTTGAGGAATCCAACTAAAGACTGTAAGGCTATCCAAATACTTGAATAATCCCCAGCCCAGAAAGCACAGGGGCTGTTCTAGACCTGAAGATACAGGTGTTCATTAACTCATTTGTGACTGGAAATAGAGGAAAATGTGTTAGCTGCTTGTCATGCTAAAAGTACTGGAATTATATCAACCTGTTAATTCAAGTAGCCACAGGAGGAGGAAGCACAATGTGTGTACCCTTCAGTATTAGAGTAGGATTGGGGTTCAATTTCACTTCTTGAAACTTGGTATACCAGTGAGTAGACAGGGAATACAGTCAAGATGTTTTCTATAACATTTGTTGAATCTGCTAGTGAGGACATTCCTGTCTATCCCTTAGTGCATGACTTTGTGAAATTCAATCTTAATTTTACACAGGAAACATCTTTTCACTGTTTCAATTATGTCTCTTATGTCATTTTTGAAAAGGCATTATGCTACCCTCTCTTCTAAGATGAACTAAGGTTTGAGAACTAAAGTCAATAAATACTGTTGAAAGAATACTTCCTGTTTTCAGACACATTCTCATAAAAGAAGGAGAGAAGGAAATGATGAAGTGGAGATTTTCCAGGAGACAATGAGTTGGCATTAAAAATGACCCACATTCAAAATGGGAATACAAAAACATCAGGAAAAAAAAAACAAAAAAACCCTGAGCTTTAAAGCATAAAGGATGTTTCTAGTCCATTTTTGTTCCTCCCGTATTGCTGATTGAAAGTTATCCAAATAAATGTAATCTTTTTTTTCAATGTTAAGTCCTCCAGTAAACAAGGGCCAACTTCTTCAATAATCTTGGAAGAGGCAGAAAAACTCCCTTCTAAAAGGATATTTTCAACCAACCAACCCTCTAGCCTGAAGGAAGAAAATATGTCACTAGTATTCTGCCTTTTATTGGAGAACCAGTTTATGCAAATCCTATACAGTGACCCCATGTGGTAGTTTGAAATGCAAAAAACATTTTGAGACAGAGATGCACCTTGTCCTTTGAAATAAGGTAGTTTGTCAGGAATGACTTTACAAAAGATTTCAAAAGATCTCTTGACTTTCATAAGTTTTCTTTCTTTTTAAAAGTTTTGGTTGTCTTGTTCTCATAGTTCACCAACACCCACAGATTCTAGAAATTTGAAAGAGCAGTTCTCCCTACCTGATGTTTTATTTTGTTGCACTCTGAAAATTCAGTAAAATAGATTAAAAGCTCACAACCAGTAACAAAAAGTTTGGAGGACCAATACTAGGGAGAAGAATACAGAGTGACACTTAGTCCTAAGCCTTAAAATGGTAGTTTTAATTTTGCAAAGTGATTCCTATTATTTTCATGGAAGTTGACATATTTCCTTTATGTAATGGGGGTGTGGAGTTTATGTAATGACTGATGTGTGGAGTTTGATACTTGAATCTTTTATCAATAATGACACAGAGGTAATCATTTAGGTGAACTTACTGTAAAATTTTCATTAATTATAAGTTCAGCCGTGTTAAAATTTCAAATGTTAAATTCCAATGCTAAATTCTCCTGGCTAAGTGAATTTACTCTGTATCAATTTTTGAACATCACATCAATAAATCCAATAAGCTCCATTATCACCTCTGGAGCCCATGGTATGAGTCCATCCAAACCATAGCTGACAAGCTGTGTTTGTCAGCAAGAAATTCACACATTGAATTAATGGGATAGACTCAAATTCAGCTGAACTTCTCTGTAGGCTGACTGCTTTAGTTAGCTTTCCTTCTCTATGACAAATTACTTGAGAAAAATAACTTAGAGGAGGAAAGATTTATTTCGATTCACCCTTTCATAAGTTCCTCCATCAACACTGGCCTCCGTTATTTCTGGACTCTGGTAAGCTGGCAGGGAGGGCAAGGTGTAGCAAAGCTTCTCACCTCGTGTCCACCAGGAAGCAGAGAGAAATAAGGGAGAGCAAGATATAGTACCCACGACACACATTCAGGAATCCACTCCCTTCAACTAGTTCCCACCTCCTACAGGTTTCACCACCTCCCAGTTGTCCATTAAACCATGAATTTATTAATGGACTAATCCTTTGATGAGGTCAGAACCCTCAAGATCCAATCATGTCTCAAAAGCTATACCTCTGAACACTGCTGCACTGGGATGGAGCCATCAACACATGAACTTTTGGGGGACATTTCAGATTCAAGCCATAACAGAAGCTGTACACATACAATGATAATGGTCTATTTGACTCAGTTCTTCTGCAGAACTGGTTCTCTTTAATCTTCTCTAGAGATGGGCTTAGGGATCTGTTTCCATTACTAGTAGTTGGAGGATTTCCAATTCACAAAGATATTCTGAAGGTTCACTTCCTTCAGTGTATATCAACTTCTGCTCTTTAAAAAGTAGAACAGAATATAATCATTTTAATGTATTTCCTTTCCGAAGTTAGAAGAATCCAGAAATGCTTATTTAGAAATGGAATGCGGTGTTGTTTACCACAGTTCTCATAACTCTGATTTTTATTCATCCCGTCATTTAGTTTGTCATTGCAGATAATTTTACTTGATGTGGTTTATATGCCTTGCCCAGCCCACCCACTTCTTTTCCATAGATGCTGAATATGGTACTCAACTTAATTTGAGGCCAATAATATTCCAATCACTCCTGCCTCTTTTTCCTATGGAAATTGTTTTATTTCTATCTTCAAATCCAGGTCTCTGGTGTATCTTATTAATAAAAAATGCTTTATCTTTTTTTACATGTTTAAATTATAGTCACAGTCCCTTTAGTGTCAGATATTCTCAGATCTCATTTTTGCTGATAGAGAAATAATGGAATGAATGAAGGACTATATCAATGCATTAATCACTTAAGAAGTATTTTTTCAACACACTGTGACTATCGTATCTGTGATGGAGACTTTTAGGAGATGATGAAGGCTAAGTACACCCTTGAAAGTCAATATATAATACATAGCCAAAATATATAAAATGTCACTAGTGGTCAAAAAAAATTTTTTTATAGGAGAATTTCCAGTAGGAACTAGAGCCGTTGACTTAAAAGATCATGACAGACATTTTAGTATTGGAAGCATAGAATTTTTTTAGATGATTATATAATAAGAAGCCATGACATATGATAATGACATCTACACAAGGTGAATAGTATAAGCAGAGATTATGAAAATCACATAAGCATACCCCTCACCTCAAATTTAGTTGCATATGTGAAAGGAGATCCCATTAGAAACACTGGTGTTAGAGGACTATGAATCACTTACTAAAGTGACTGTAAGTAAGTATGAGATCATTGCAAGGTTTTTAAATGAATGAAACTGAAAGTATTTATTAACACTGTTTCAGGTGTAATGTGCAGTCTCAGCTGTCTACACTCACTTGTGGACTCTTTCAACAGGAGGATACTGTTGCATGCATCTTTGGATTCCCTATGATATTGAGTAAATATTTGCTTAATGAATAGAAGAAAGAACAACAGCAATGCTTGTTTGGATACTTTTGCAGAAAGGGTGGATTAGAAAAGGAAACTTAAGTCAAGAAATCATCATAGCTTACTCAAAGGGACTGTGTGAGAGGAGACCCCGGTAGTCATAAAAACAAATGCTTACTTTTTAAGATTTTGATGGATACTGATCTAAATAGAATGTCATAGAAGGCTAGAATGCTCCCATGGTCACATAAGACTTCAAACTGAAAGAGCAGAAGTATGAATGAATCAAAAGCAGGATAGCTTTAAGAGATTCACATGATTACATAGCATGTTTTCATCATTTCTAAAATTAATGCAAATTATGGAAATCATTAGTTCATAGTTCATAATTCATTCATATTTTTCAATTATTAACTAATGTTAATGGAGAAATTCAGTTTACTAAAGATAAACGTCTCATGATTGTGTTGTCTTCTTATACAATTGTGTAGAACATCACATATAATTTATTCAACTATGTACCTACAAAAAAATTTCAAGACTAATCATTATTTTGTATTGATAATGCTACTTGTGTGTATAAAATATTTCACATTTTATCTAAAATAGTGCTGAATGTCCTGATTTTCCCTTTCCCAATAATAGTTTCACCACTGTAAAATTTAGAGTATAATAAACTATTTGTAAATGCTTTTTCCTAATTCCAATGTTGAAAAATATAGATATACTTAACATGATTTAAAGTATGCTATTTTCATCACATTTAAAACACAAGAATTTAGCATTGTCTGATGAGATTTAATGTATTTGGATTGCATTCATACTTGCCTTCTATATTATAAAAGCTTTTCCAAAGAGACTGCAGGAACAACTGTTATATTCCGTTGTCACACTGTCTTTTTAATAGTGATAGTTTAATATTAATGCTTCTGTGACTTGACTGGAAACATTAGTCAAACCAAGTGAAAATGACATTCCCCTAAGATGCTGAATCTGCCTCCATCTCTGTTTATCTTTATTTCCCCGATTATTGTTGAAAATTAGAGTTACTTATATTATTTCATCTGGTGAAAAAAAATCATATTCTAACACATCACAATACATTTCTGTAATGTGACCTTCAGGCTCAGATTGCTTTTCTCTGAAAGTGTACATTTCTTTGATTATTTTTCTTATTGCCAGAATTAACTTTACAGATTAAAAGAAAGAAGAAGCTTCCTTAATTTGAAGTGGATGGAATTCACTGTCAGAACCTAAGGAGCCTCATGTTCTAAGAGGAGTCATTGTGGTCCAGGCTCCGTCTTTCTCAGGATGTTCTTAAGTGGGTATAAGGCAAGCATCTCCCCAGGTGACAAACAGCAGTATTACAATTTGCTTTCTCCTATTCCAGGAAGTTGTGTACCTGCTGTATACATAGTTTTAAGTGCTAGTTTTCTAAATAAGAAACTTATTTTCCAGGCTAAATATTAGCAATATTCTTAGAAACCCTTGGTTCAAGGGACATCTCAATGTTCAAAAGAACATAATATTCTTTTCAGTTTCTGCAGAATGCAAGAGATCTTAGGTCTCTACTCAATGTTCAACATCATCAAATTCATCATCTTGATACAAGTTCATTTTTACAACATTCCTTTGTGAACAGTCAACATCTATTAAAATAGGAATATATAAGTTATAAAACATCAAGCTATCAAAATAAAAACTTATTTCCTAAAATCAAAGGTCACACACACACTCACACACACAAACACACACACATATCACATGGCATCACATCATGTTAATTTTACCCACATATTTTGGGGTCTGGCATCTTGTCTTTTGCTCTCCATATGTGATTCACTCATTATGGAGAATTAAACCTAATTGATTCCCATCTCCTGTTTTTCTTCCTCTCCTTCCTGGGCATATGTCCAGATAGGCACCTCACCTAACTAATTGCATCTTCAATAAAACTTGTCCTTCTCTTTAGGTTCTCCTAAGCAAACTTGGACTACTACAATAAAATGCTGTAGACTATGCAAATTAAACAAAAAAAATGAGCATATTTTTCATGGTTTTTTCAAGATAAAAGTTTTCAACTCATTTGGTTCCTGGCTTGGGCATTCTTTATGTCTTGCAGAGGGCCATCTTTTTGCTGTGTCCTCATGTGGCTGACTGGAAGAGGGAGAGGACTCTCTCTTTCTTCTAAGGGTAATAATCCCATCCTGTGGTATCTACCTTCATGACTTGATCACCTCCAAAGACCCCAGGTCCAAATATCATCACATGGAATATTAGGGCTTTACAATCCACATTTATATGTACACAGATCAGTCTACCCCGAGTACTGATTTCTCTATAATTAATATAACTCAAGTAAGCAATTAATTAATGATGTAGTACTGCTGGGAACATTCCTTCATAGTCGCTTGCCATTCTTATATGACTTCATTTACTTAATAGGATTAAAATTCTAACAATTAATGATAGTTTGTGTGTTACCATCTTATTTACCATCAGATCTGATTTAGTATATGCCTGCAATGCCTTACCCAAAAGAATGATTAATCTGGTCAATCCAAAGATTGAATCAAAGGTGGGAGACAAACATGTCATAAAACCAACCTTCCTTCTCATCTGCAGCTAAAGTCTATATATATCCCTGGAATTTCATTCTCAGTTTTAAAAAATCATTTAATATGCATTCCTTTTCATTCATTTGTTTGTTTATACAACAAATCTATTTTGAGAACTGTACTGACTGTATTGATTGTTGGGGATAAAAATGAATAGGACAAAGTCCTTCCTTCAAAGAGGTCATACTCCATTAAGCAAGAAATTCATAGCAAATCACTATTAGATGATACAATTTTCATATTCATAATTACAGATAAAATCTAAGAATTTTGAAAATCAGTTTCTTTTATATAGTTTACCTTTTTTATTTTGTAGTTTTATCTTATAGTTTTGAATCTTTTATTCATGTAACAATGGGTGGTCCCAGGAATATTACTTGGTTATTATTATTAGGTGTAAGGCACAATATATTCTATATTTTTGACCCTGGAGACGTAAAATTAGGTCTACTGTAGGATTACAATGCTTCCAAAGATATGTAAGAAAAATCATTCCTGTACTAAATAACAGCAGGAGAATATTATACTTAAATGAGGATTCTTATTATATTACTGTTTTAGAAGGCCATAAGGACCCCAGATCATCTTGTTATATTACTGTTATAGAAAGTCATAAGGACCCCAGATCAAAGGATTGCGCCTCTGTTATAAAATGTCTGTGGCATTAACTATGTGAATATTAAGAGGAAAACCTACAAAACAGTTTAGCTCTCTCAGTATTTAGGCTGTCTCAGACATGTTAGAAAATCATAAATGTTTAGACTTTCAAAATTCTATTTTCTGTGCTTCAAAGAAGATGCTAGGGTTTTTTCCTCCATTGTTTTGCACAAGATGAGTGGGTAAACCCAAGATATACATCTGTGCTATGTCCTAACCTTCTTGTTGCTTTCTTCCAAGACTTATGCTGGTCTTTAAAGAAAATAGCTTTTGTTGACACCTCATAGGCATCTTTAAAACATTAATTTCATTTATTCCTGTGGTAAAAATATCCACTATTACAGTTTGCCAAAAGTAACTGAATAGATATGTAAATACAAAAGGAAGGTAGGTAGATGACAGTGAGAGTAGTGTAGATTTTGTTGAAAATAGCAAGATGAGAAACAACTATCTTGTAACAAGATATGAAAAGATAAAGTTGAAGGTTAAGCAAGGAAACTGTTTAAAGTTATGCAAAAAGTCAAGAATTAAGCAGAACTTTTTGGTCTCTCCGACCTCAAACAGAAGTACTAAGCAAAAAAGAGAATGAACACAGGAAAGATAGAATCCTGGCTTGCTGATACCTGAATGGAACAGATTTGTCCTAGAACCTGCCCTGTTTTCTTTATTCCCTGCCTTGCTTCCTCTCCAAGTTGTCTGTCTATAATGACTCTCATCACAACAAGTATCAGGATGTTATGTATGCTTGTAATGTGGGGGACCCAGGAATCACTCTTCCTAATCCTTTAAAAATTCAAATACAGAAAACATTGAGGAAACATAAATGGAATGGGGAAGACATCTCGGTTCAAATACCAAGATGATCTTTATTCCTGTTCATGCTTCCTGCATAGCATTGACCTTAACAAGATGAGCACATATTCATAATTGTGAACATATACACATGCACATATGTATCTACATAATTTGGTTTGGGATTGAATGAGTTGTTGAATATTTCAACATAATTTTGGCAAAACTCTACTTATATTGAAATAGAATGTGTGTTAAGTTATTTAGATTGAGTTGGAAAGATGTTTAAAATAAACTAACACAGTGCATAATTTATCTTCAAACCCCCATTGCCTAGTGAAGTGCCTGGCAAATATTTTGGCTTCGGTAAATGTTTGCTGAACTGAATTAAGAGTGCTAAACTGACATTTCTTACTTTAGTTTACAAAATCTGAATCAAGGGCTCTTAACTATTTAAAATGTATGGCCTAATACTTCATTTCCATTGAGTAATTTACATTTTAACTGCCAAATTAATTGATGCTGTGATGTTACTTAACATTCCTTCACTGTAGGATTATTTTTGTTGGTATTTTTCATCCTACTTTTCTTTAAGAAACAAGGTGAGGTCAAATTTCAGATGATGGGTACCTTTCTTCAGTGACATAAGGTTATGGTCTAGTATGATAGTTTAATTTATTTTAAGCCAGAATTCTATCAATGCGTCAGATTTCCAAGTAGCAACAAATGATTCACATCGACGGTACTGGTAGTTTATAAAAGTAATCGTTTAACTCATATATGTAAAACCAAGCACCTTTTTCTTCCAACTCCAGTTTATAAGTACTTATTCTGAAAACAGTGCTCTGGTAAGCTAACATGCCTTACTGTTCTTTCCACTCTTCTCTTATGTTAAGAACGTTTATGGCAACTGCAGCCAAAGATTCAAAAACGATAGCTATTTGTTTCTCTGTTTGAGAGACTTTCACTACAATTGTGAGAGCAGTAGGCTTACTGCCTCGGTTGATTACTGGCACTTCGTAGCTCTGCCATGTCATATTTGAATTTCTGTTTCCTGGTATTTCTGGTGCCTCTTCTGTTTACAGTCATCTCTCAGCTCAGCCCAGAATGCTTGCTCGGGTATTACACTGTCCTCTTTAGTTCAGACACATCAAGTGCATAGCTTCTGAGTTGTAGCACATACTGCTTAAGGCCTGGAAGAGTGGGTTTGTTTTGAACAGGTGTTGATCATTCTGGCTTGTCGTTTGAGACTGAATTTGCTTTAGATATAATTCTTATTTCTTTTCAAAAATCCACAGAGCTACTCAGAGTATCTATGTCATGTTCTGAATTTACCCCTGTTGGCATCTCAGGTATGGAAATATGAATAAAGAAGTTGTGAATACTGTTCAACCTCAGGAGGAAGATGTGAATAGGATTGAACCCTGCAGGTTGAAATTTTGTATGGTTGAGTTACTGGAAAGTTCAGCCACCAAATAAGAATTTCTAGGATCTTCCAAAGCCTATCAGCTTTCTTCCCCACTTTTTCCCATCATGTAATCACTGAGATGGGATAACATTTTCATTGATGATGTAAAATTTAGACAAAACTTTTATCATCTAGAATTTCAGTTTGGTCTAGAAGTGATATCTCATTCACATGAATTTATGACCCACTTTCAAAGAGCAGGCAATATCCTTTGTACTAGGTTTGTAATGCTTTAGCAAATGGTGCCAATTTTGTTTCTGCAATTGAAATGTTAGAATATTAAATGGTTATTAGGTAAGAAATGTTTATATTGCATAAGTAGTGAATGATTATATAAGGACATATCACATTAAAGAGAAAATATTTTTATCCATCGATATTATTAGTATTATCACTTTTACTATAAAATAAGATTGTTGGATCAAAGTTATATTCCATGAAATGCAATATTTTATTGATTGATATGAATACATAATAATTGAAAATTCAAAACAAGATTTTAGTTTACCTTAAGTATGAAGAATACTTAGTCTCCAGTAGCATATATTTATTAACTGTCTTTTGCATCCTGACCAGTGAAATTTCAGCTTCTATTTAAGAGCTATAGTTTGTGCATGTTCTAAATTGTATTATTCTGATATTATGTAGTATTCAACATAATTTTGCATGCACAGTCACAAAGTTTACAGTCTTAATTTCTTCAGGCAAAATTACTAATAAATCAGACATAACTATATTTGGAACAATAAAGTGTGGTGTTTATGTCACTAAAATACCTTGCCTTCCTAATTAAGAATACATAGTAAGTGGCTATTTTGTAAACATTTGATGTTTTTATTTGTTCAGTAGCAAGCTTCATCTGTAATATATTTTTTTTTTCATTTTCAAAGAATAGCAACCAATATGTGAACTTTGTTCAAGTGTAAGAGGAAAAATGGTGTCCAATTATGTTTGTGAAATGCCTCCATAGTGTTTTAAGATCATACATGAGAACAGGTTAAAAGTAAGAATAAAAAATGGCTGGGTTAAGTCACTAAATGAATTCATACTAAATTTATTTTCAAAAGATCTAGGAAATTAACTGCTTCCTGCTCCAGATTCATGGGCAGAAGTCTTCAAAAGGTGTGAGGTAGCTTACATAAAATTGGCAGATTCTAAAATCTTATCTAGAGTTACAGAGTTATGTGCCTGCCAATAAGGTCTATTCCAGAGGTGCATCAAGAATTCTAGTTCAATAATGAGAATGACGACATGGCAAATGTGAAATATTGTTAAAGTCTTTTTTGAAATAAGTCCATTTATTAACTAGGAATCAAAGATGGCTGCCAAAGCAAAGATCTTAAAATAACAGTGATTTTTAAAAAGTTGGAAATTCATTTTTTCTTTCCTGTGACAGTCCAAGTGTAAGCAGTCTAGTGCTGCTAAAGTGACTCTGTGTGTTCAGAGACCTGGGTTCCTGCTATTCTGTTGCTCTGTCATCCTCAACATGCATTTCCAACTATATGGTTCTAAGATTACTGCTCTAGTTTTTACCATCCATTTGTATTACAGATAGCACTAAGATAGAAGAGGAATAGAAGTCATGCTCCTTTCCTATCAAGATGGGGTCTGGATATTACAAATTTACTTGTACTATTATCCACTTCATTTATATGTGCATACCTACTTTCAAGGAAGACTGTGAAAGACAAATTTTCAATGGTCAACCAAGAGCACAACTAAATCTCTTGGAATTCCATTTTTAAAGAAAGAAGGAGACTAATAGATATTGAGAAGACAATATACATTTTATCATGTTAAGTTGGACATAATTATATAATTATCATAATTTCATGTAGTGTAAACTTGTTTTCTTTCTGTATCTATGCTTAGACATCCATATAGAATAATTTTCTTCAGTTTGACTTTACCTGGTTAAGTTCTATTCAAACTTTAAAATTTATCTAGGTAGCAAGTTCCTAAAAAACTTTCACTGATACCCAAAAATGGCTTAATCTACCAAACTTCTACAATAGCTGTGCTCATCTATTTGGTTGCATTTAAAATAGCATATTTTAATTGTTTCTGCCACACCTTTACTGTTTGCTACTCTAAGATCCTTCAGGCAAGGACTGTTCTATTCTTTATATTCCAAGACCAAGTTCCCATATACGATATACTTTTAAAATGAGTAAGTGAATACATAAATAAGGTTTCTCTTAGATATTACAGAGTATTCCGTTAAGTGCTATGCATGCCCAGGCATGAAAATGTACCTGCCTCAAGTTTTTATTGTCAATACCAAAGTCTGGTATTCTCTCATTAGGAAACATGTTTTATTCTTGACAGTTGGTATGGAATGTGCCATATATTCCTCAGGAATGGTCAACAAATAAATTCAAAGGTTAGGTGACAATCTTTCAATGGCTGGAGTCAGAGCTATGCATCTATGCCAGTTTTCTAGTGCATACCTCCAGGAGGTGCCTTGCATAGGAACTGTAACGTCACAAGCTGACAACTTGTACAAATAGAGAGGCCCTGTTATGGGGCACAAATTAAGAACAGACCAATCACCACTGAGAAGTCCAAATTTGAGAGTCTTTATTAAGCTGGCCAGCTGACTGTCTCACACAATGCCCCCAAAAAATGGCTATTGGGAGAACAGCCCCGACCACAGGGTTGTAGGGGTTCTTATATCAAAAATCACATTAATCATAAGTGTCTGTTGCTATGATCTGAAATTACACATTAACATCATGAGATCATTGACAGAGGGAGAAGTGGATCAAAATGACCCTTACCTAGGTACAAACTAAAGAATGGTTGCTAATATCCACACAGTCACTGTTCACATGGTACATTGTTTAGGAGCAATAGGAATCAAAAGAGAGCAATTCTTTACTACATAGGAGTTGCCATTGTATATTATTAAACATGTCACACCAAGTAACTGATGATGGGCACAGAGGTGGGGTGTTCCCATGGGAGAAGCTTATTTCCTACATAACATGGAGTCTCAGAGCAAAATGGAGTCTGTTTAGTCATTTCCCTTAGAGTCTGGCCTATAACATTCTCATGGAGCCAGATCTGTCAGTCCATCACAGTCCTATTCACGTACACATGTTTAACTTTCTTATACAGAGAAAATTTCTTATAAATTAAACATTGTTTAATTAGGTTTTTAAAAATACTGTAGATTATTAAATATAACACTGTGAGAAATAAAATGTCTAAGATAATTAGTGTAATTTATAATTTTTCTTTGCAAATCTACTTAATGCATCAGTGATTGTTGATGAGGAGATATTTAGAACAAGATATGGGGTTATATGAAAGAGAAAGAACACTTAATGCAACAATTCTCAAGTGCAAAAAAACAACTAGTTAAAGTCTGATTTCTGAAAATACAGGTTGAAGTATAGTGGATAAAAATCTAATCACAATCCTTAATATATATATATGTATAAAATTAATTGATCCCTGGAGAGTACTTTATTTACTTCATCTCATTTCACTTATTAATCCAGTTTTTTCCCGACTTATGATTTTTGAAATTTTAATCAACAGCATATTAAATATATATGAATAAGAGAATATCAGAGTCTGTGTATAATTGTGTATATTTAACATTTTGATACTGAAAATTCTATTTTTGAATAAGTTCTTTTTAAAGGTTACCAAATAAACAGTATTTTTAATTCTCAAATTAGAATCATCTGTAAGATGTATCAGTTTTTTAAAGCAGACAAACTTGACAAATGGGTTATAACTTTGGCTTTAAGTTATTATAATCTCCAAGAATAGTACTTGGCCTGTAGTATTCAAGAAAAGTGAATTTTTAAGTATTATGTTTGTTAGATTATTATATCCCAAAATTCATATGTTAGAAAAATAAAATAATGTTCTAGAATGATGCTCTTTGGTAGAGTTTCTGTGATGATGGAAAAGTATAAATCACTAGTATCCAGTGTAACAACCACTATGACTTCTGATCATGCAGCACTTAGGTTTGATTTGTGCAGTTGAAGAATTAAGTTTACAATTGAATTTAAATAATTGAAATGTAAAGTTGAACAGTCTCATGTGGTGATGGACCATCCAAATCTAAGCAATTCTGTAAAAGCTGTCTTTAAAAGGTATCCTCAATAGCTCAGTGAGTTAGTAATCCTAGTGGCTTGGGATGCTGAGGCAGGAGGGTGGTGAGTTCAAAACCAGCCTCAGCAACTTAGCAATGCCATAAGCAACTTAGTGAGATCCTGTCTCAAAATGAAAAATAAAAAGGGCTGGGGATATGACTCAGGGGTTAGGCACCCCTGAGTTCAATGCCCTGGTAACAAAAAAAAGTTATTTTTGCATTTAGCATAAGAATTAAACATTTCACATGCATTCATAAGAGCATTAATGTCTAATAAATTCCTTTGAATTTATGTTTAGAAAAGATTATGTGTTATAGTTTTGTAATTTATAGTATTTTTTTAAAAAAACAAAGCTATCACTAGATGATTTTCTATTCAGTTTTAAAAGCTACTCTAACAGAGGGATTCTGTTTTTAAAAATTCTATCCATAATAGACATGATAAAAAAATAATTCTAGGTACAGATGCATATTTTGAATAATTAATATATTATATTATGTTGATAAACTCTAATTCATACTATTATTGTGAATTCCCAGGTTTTGGAGTATAAAAAGAAATTACCTAAGGATAAGGCTTTAAAGAAACACTCATGTTTATTGATTTATAAAATACTGTATTTTAAAGAAGCAAATTACTTTTTCACAGGGGTGAAATAGTAACTTACTGCTTTTAAATTAGATTCAGTGTGATTTCTCTATATAGAAATGTCTTATTTAAAAAGAGTTAGAAATATCAGGCAGATTAGATTAAAATCTAAAGCGTTAAATGATTAGCAGATAGCATCTGGCAACCAACTCAGGTACTATGTCTTATTGCTTTCTGAGATAGAGATACGATCAGATGAAAAGCAAATGGGAAAATGGCAAAATGTACATTAGGTTCCTGGTTTACAAAAAAAAAAAAAAATTGCTGTCTGCAATCAGTTACAGTTGACTGCAACAAAAATTAGTTTCCAGGGATCAAAGGAAACGAACGGCTGACCAGGACAACCAGAATATCCCACAGTGTGTTAAATATTTATTACTGTGCCACTCTGCCCAAAACAATCTGAATTCTGGCATATTTCCACGAAAATAGCTCATCAGTAATTAATTTGGCATGTCATTTTGCATAAAATTTGTGATTAATATTAGTCTTCATGTATTATATTGAACTTTTTTCACAAAGGGATTCAGTCTCCATTCCCTAAAAATCAGGATAGAACAGTCATTTTATGTTTTGTTCTCAAACTCGGGCCATATATTAAAAAGAAAGAAAGAGGAAAAAGCATTGCAGTCTCCATGAAGGCGACATCAAAGTTTATAGACCCCATTTATTTGAGGTTTTTCAAGGTCACTGCATTTTTTTCCCTTCCGCTGCTTGATATTATGAGTACTATAATATGAATGGATCTTTCAGCTAGTCCCCGAGCTTTAATGAACTATTAAGGCATGTTCATGAGATTTTCTTTTCAATGGGTCTCTCTCAAAGTTTAACAGGTTCTAAATGGAACCTCTGCAAAATGCATCATTTTGCATAGGCCATTTTCCTGATCTTTTGAAATTAATCCTTTTCCTAGTAAGGACGATATTATAAGTGAAAAGAAAATAGCTATACTGAGTGATCTTGCCTTCTGAAATATCTCACCCTGTCCCATCTTTTATAAATTTCAGCAAAATCGCTGTAATAAGCCCCATATGCTTTATTAGAGTTTGAATGAAAAAAATATTTTATTTAATGTGGTTATTTGAACTTAAATTAGTTTACCTAAATAAAAACAGGCTCAACAAATTGTTCACATCTCTTGGTGATACTTCCTTTCAAATCAATCTTTGCTCCGACTGTGGGCAAAGCGTGATTTCTCTCTCTTTCTTTCTCGCTTTTATTCTTTGTTTCTCCCTCTTCCATTCTTCTTCTTTCTCTCTCTCCACTTCCCCACACCTAACTTTTGGGGAATTCTATTTTTTAAAAATATGTTTTATGTAGTCTTATTTTCCCCCCTAAAGGTACGAGGTTACATACCAACCAAAGATCAATACCACATATTTGTTTTATCCCTTTTCTCCTTTCAAGCTCTTGCCCCAGGTTCTATCACCTTCTCATAATATCTAGTCATAATTTGTGCTATCCCTTTTCTTTTGCTCTCCTTCCATTTATCTGTTCTGAAATGCTATCCAGTCAAAGAGAAGCTGGTTGGAAGGTAGAGAAATATTAATAGTACAACTACAAGCACCACCTCAATTTCTAATAGTATTGCTGCATGACTACTCTACGTCCTTTATTTAATATCTGGACCTGGGACTGAATTAAGCACTTAAAATGTTTTTATCTCCCTTGTATCTCACATATCCTCATAAAATATCTATTACTATCCCCTCCATACTAATTGAAGAAACTAGGGCTCAATTAGGGGAAAACACTTGCTCAAGGTCATACAGCAATGAGGAAAACCAAGATTCAAGCTCAACAGTATTTAACTCTACATATGTGTGTATCTATTTGTGTATGGTACATTTATTAATAACCTGGTCATCCTCATTCTGTTTATAACGCAATACCATTTTGTTCTCTGATAACTCATCTATTACAAAATATAATTTCAAGTTTGTGCTAACATATCATTCCTTTTTGTCACTGTTTTCCCTAAAACTAAAACAATATTACCTGTCTTCTTGCCTGGAAAATTATTACTAATTGTTTCCGAGTTGAATTCTGGCCAGTTCTCCCACAGTCAGACTTTTTCAGTTGCTTAGGTCACATGACAATGACACTCTGCCCCAGTCTGCTACCGTGATCTGCAATCTATACTGCTCCTCTTTGCCACATCCTGTGACTCTTCCTTCCTCTTCCACTTGCTTTCTCTGTCCCTTAGTTAGACTGTGCTGCCTTTCTAACTTCTTAATTTTAGACCTGCTCTCTCTGTTCTTTCCAAGGAGATGAGACATTTGATGTTGATGTATATTAGCCATTTCAAGATCTTTTGAAATAGCATGACCTAAATAAACTGCTGCCTACGATACAAAGAGGAAGCAGGTAGAGGGTCTGAAGGTCCCTTACCTCTCCTACTGAAAAAAATAAGTTTTAAAGAAAATGTCTCTTGTTATTTTATGGGATTACATATTAAAACATTTTAGATGTTTTAATGGTAGTGTGTTTATATTTTTAAGAGCCCTTCATTTTGAAATGCATACTGTAAGTAATCTAGTGGGAAGAAGGAAATATGGATAAAAGAGAACAAGATTGGCCATGAGTGATTTATTATTCACTCTGAGTGATAAGTACATGGGGACTTATTATCATTCTTTCTACCTTAATATATGCTTGATATATTTGATAATAATTTAAAAATCTCTTTAAAGGAAAATGTGTTTCTTTCGCTTTAACCTGTTATGTAGAGAATTCTTTTCAAAACTTATTCTTCCAACCCTTGTAAGTGAAGATTTTCTTCCTTTAGTGCAGGGAAGGAGGCATAGTGTTAGGAATTTGGGGCACATCACTTGATCAAAGTCCAAAAATCATGTCAATAAAACCCCTAGAAATGAATTTGACTATTTTCTAAAATATATTAGGAGCCTGGAAGGTTTATCTAGAATCTTACTTCTATACTTTATCAGGATCTTTTACTTTCTTTTTTCTCACTGCTTCTATAAAAATGATGTTGGTTGTGACAATAACACATAATTATTCCATGTAATTTATAAATTCTGACTTATATCCTCCTCATATCAGCACCATGAGGCAGGTGTTATCATTATCTCCATTTCACAGATGGAGAAACTGTAGCATGGAGAAGTAATTGTGTTGACCACACAGTTCTCAAGTGACAGAGCTGGGCATGGAAACCAGGAAGTCACTCAGTGTTTATCCAAGGGACCCCCACCACACAGTTCCTCACTAAAGTGCATCAATGTATTAAATTTTCAAACTACGTTTAGGTTTCCAAATCTTCTCTAAACAATTAACAGATTCAGCACCCCATACTTTCACTTTCTCACTTCTGGAATGTCTATCTTCTTGAACTGACTATACCACCATGCACCCTCCCTGAGACTCCGACTTTCCCACAATGCAGGATGCTAGTCACTGATCTTGCAGTGCCTCTGATCTCCGCCTTCTACAGGAGGCAGGTGGGCAGAGCAAAATTCAAAGATGCACTCACTGATCTTCCACACACCAGCAGACTCATTTGAATGGCTCTCTGCTCCTGGCTGGACCCACGTGCTTCCGGATCAGACCAAGAGATCTGAGGCACTGCAGGAGGAGCCCGACAATGCAGGACCCCATGAGTCCTGCTTCAACTCTAAGAAGTTTCCGCAGTACAGTACTATCCCCATGGTCCTGTAACTTGCAAGGGCAGCTTTTATAATATTACTGGACTTCCCATGCCTAACTCTACTGCACCTGAAATGAAATCAGTATGACACAGGAAGTTAGTTTGGTTAATTTATTAAATGGTTTGTAGCATCCTTTAACTGGCAACTGGTTAATGTATTAGGAATTTCTTTACTTTTTAACATATTTATATATTCTATGCCTGATGCCAGTACATTAAGTTACAAGTTGAAATTAACCATGAATATAAATGATGTGCTGGATAATAAGCTACATACCAGGTAATTAAAGTCAAATGGAAGAGTTTATAATTTTAAACACTGCCTCAGCTTCTATTACAGGAAGTACATGTTGAATGACAACATTTTAACAAGTGCAACTTTTATAAGAAAGGCAAGACAGAGATTAAGGGATAGGTTTCTGTCAATAATGACAACTAGATGAACACTTGTTTTTTGTAACCGAAAGTCAAGTTTTGCTCTTTGAAATAAATGTCATCAGGGCATTCATTCATTTTTTCCACAAATTCAAGTGCCTAGTATCTAAAAGGCCTCATTCTAGTGGTTATGAACAGTTTTTCCCCCAAGATTTTATAGTATAGAAGAAAAGGTGAAATGATCATTTCCTAATCAAGTGATCATATAAGAGTATTATAAAATATTTTGGAACCAACTCTGCAAATGTTGAAATGAAGCAAACAGTTTGGGGGCTCAGATCCACATTCACTGTTAACAGATGCATTCTTTATATTCAGAAAATACCAATGGTGAAGAAGGAGCTTTTAGAAAGGTAGAATAAGTTGATGTCTATTCAATTTTGAGATTATAGAGTAATAAGTAAAATCTTAGTCATGATAGGTACATGTTCTTACTTGCTGGGTTGCAAACTTTAGATTTTCCTGTAATGGTTCTTGGAGCCACTAGTACCCAGGAGATTAGAAGGACTATTGGAAAGCAGATTAAACCCTTCAACCCCTTCAACCTCCTACTTTTCCCTTTCTTACTTTTCTTTTTTTTTTGACAATATGTGTGTGTTTCCCAAGTAACCATTGGAAAACACACACACACACACACATACACACACACACACACACACACACACATAAACATCAATCAGCTGGATAATTTTGCTTCTCAGCATCTGGTATAAACAACTCTCCTCCCCCTCTACCCCCACACTGATTGACTGATTGTTTTGCCTTTATATAAAAGCCCATATGAGTCAGATTTTCCCTTGTGAATTTCATTTACTGGTAATGTCAAGTACAAATCCTTATTAGACCACAGTGATGCACTGTGTAAACCTCTTTAATCACCTAATTGTTTTGCCGGGAGAAACAACTCTAGTAGGAAGAATAAAATTCCTTTAGTGATTATAGCCCTACCCTCTAGGCTTCTAGATTAAGAAACATCAGAAAAACGAAGACTCTGAACTCCTTCAGAGTACCAATTTATTATCAGTTCTTAACCCCTTTATTTTATATTTGTTGTTTTGCAGAAGAACCTTTATCTTTCTGAACTGTGTGTGATTAATTATAACATAATACATTAAGAAAGCATTTTTTTCCCTGAGTAAGCTATATTTCAGAGGGGTTTTGTGATATATAGATACGCTTATCTTGACATACGGAATGATTTAGAAACAGAGACAGCAGAGTCACTCAGGAAAAATGTTCTTCATGGCTTAATAGTGAGCTCACCAATATTTGTCAAGAGACAAAACTGAGGCTACCTTCGAACTGTATATTTCTTTTCCTTTTTAAAGCTGTATAACAAAAGATTTTATTTTTGCAGCACTTGATATAATGTTTCAGGGTTTTAACACCTTAAGGATTTTTTTAAGACCTGGATCATGAAATGCCATACCAATGATATAGCATAAAACAATGTTTCAATTGCATAAAATTTGCCCAATGGTGGGTGTAAAAAGTGGGGAGGGGGGTAATGATTCAAGTTTTATTTAACTTATTTATTCACAATATAAGGAAATAAATCAAACATAATTGAGATTTTTTCTAAGACAGTTTAAATCAAGAACAGAGAAAATATTCCTAATATCTAAAGGGGTTAATATAAAGCACTAGAAACCCCCATTTATCTTGGAAAAGGTAAAATGACAGAACTAAGGGAAGTAATGAGAAATATAGTGGCTATGAGACCTTGAATATGCAAATGCTACAAAAGAATTATATGATGCTAAATTGCTATTACAGCAGTAAAAGGAGAGATATGGTGCATCTATGTTCTGATTCAGCGAATTCCTGGTCTGAGGCTTGCAGATTATGTATCACTTGCAGAGATACATCCTGCCTAGGAGCCCTGTGTGAACTTGGTGTTGTCCCTTCTCCTGCTGCCATCCCATTTAATGCAGCAGAAGCTGTTCATTCAGGGGCACTCCCAACTGTGTGGGATCTCTTGCTCTCAGCGCCACTCTTTATTGATTCTTTGTTAAAGGGCTTTTGCAGCTTTTAGCCAAGGCCACCTTTGGTTACTGAAGATGTGCAACATTTAAATTCAGTCAAAGTGTGGAAAGAAATGCTGGTCCCAATAAACCCTTCTGCCAATACCAAGGTACATGTAGACTAATTACTATTAGCATTGTGTCTTCAGACCACCATGGTCTAAAGAAAAGGAAAATAGGAAGAGATTGCTTATAAAACGATTATTGTACATGAAAAGGGTTAGGATATTTAGAGAGTCATGAATACAGGTAGAAGACCTTGGAAAATGCACCATCAACAATAAATAGGAGCCAGGTTTTGTGGCACATGCCTATAATCCTCGTGGCTTGGGAGACTGAGACAGGAGGATTGGGAGTTCAAAGCCAGCCTCAGCAAAAGCGAGGCACTTTAGCAGCTCAGTGAGCCCCCATCTGTAAATAAAATACAAAATAGAGCTGGGGATGTGCCTCAGTTGTTGAATACTCCTGAGTTCAAATCCCAATACCCCCCACCAAAATTAATAAATGGGGAGTCTTATTGCTCCCCATCTGCATAATTAAATGTTCTTCCCATGGTGACTTGTAGCTTTGCAAAACTCCTTGGCTGAAGCAAGTTGTTAAATACTCAGTGATCTGGGCAGGGAGTGGAAGGGACAAATCACCGGTGACATTATGAAATTGTTCAGTTGCCATATTCTGAGTACCAGCTCTGTGTTTTATAACTCCATAGTTGTTCACACTCAGTATTTTTTACCAAAGCTCATCATTTATAACTGTGTCTTCATTCTTTACAAATTGAAAAATTATTTATGAAGATTTCTTAGCTACTACATGGGACAATGATTCCTGAGTTAGTCAGCTTTCCAGGATTACAATGAAGTAACTGAGATAAATAACCCAGGTTATGAAATAAAAGTTTTATTTTGGTTCAGTTTTGAAGATTCCAGTCCATGATCAATTGACTCTGATACTTTGGGCCTGTGGCAAACCAGCACATCATTGGTGGGGCATGTCAGAGCAAAACCATTCTCCTCATAGATAGGAGGCAAAAAAGGAAGAGGTGGGGTCAGGGCATGTTCTTAATGACTCAAAGACCTTCCACTAAATCCCACCTCTTAAAGGTTCCATCACCTCCCAATAGCACCAGCCTGGGGAAAAACCTTTAAAACATGGCATTTGGGGACATTCAATATCCAAACTCTAGCAGATTCCAAGTCAGTCTATCGAAGATTATTACTTAGAAAATCAGGTAATGGGGGACTGGGGATATAGCTCAGTTGGTAGAGTGCTTGCCTCGCATGCACAAGGCCCTGGGTTCAATACCCAGCACCCCACCCCACCCTCCAAAAAAATCAGGTAATGACAATTAGATTGCAGGCAGGTCAGAAATGTAAGAATCAAGCCATAACCTCCATTTGGGTTCTCTTTGTCACAAGGGATCAGGATAGATAGGAAATCTCTAGCATGCGGCTTGCAGAGCCAGATGACTGCAACATGTGTCTTCCCTGTCCCTGGTGTCCCTGGTGTCCCTGGTGTTCCTGGTCAGTGGAGAGCCTTTGTGGAATAGAAAGACTAAACTATTTTTAAGTCGATTTCAAAACAAAAGATATAATACTCATTGTATGTAAGTAATATTTCTAATGTGATATTGAACCAAGCAAAAATAGACCATAACAACTTATTTGCAAACACTTTGTTTGAAAATATTAGATCTTTGGTGTCTACTTGTTTCTCTAAAAATATATTTTGCTTAATTTTAAAAATACATGACCTCTTTATCCTATATAAATGGTGAATGAACAAAAACTTGTAGTGATAATACCTGTGTTTATTGAGTTCTTTGACCTTTGGCAAATCACAAACTTTCCAAGTCTCAATTTCCTCAACTGTAAAACAGCATAGACAATCCTTGCTCTGGGGTAAAACTTAGGCTTGAAAATGTACATAGAAGTCTGAACGTGATAAATCACTATATTGACAAAAGATATTGATAAAGTGAGAGTCTCTAAAGCTATATAATTTTATTCCTAAATTAGCCAAAAATAAAAGAACAAAAGTAAAGCAGGAGAAATGTAAATAGCATCGTGGATAAGAAATGATGACATCACTATAATGACAATGAAAATTTGTAAAGGCAGAGCAGGTGCTGTAATCCAGGTTGTAAGCAAAGGCCGACAATCAAAGGGAAGTCATTCCTGATACCCTTCAAAGTTTTTACTAGGCTATGTTCCCAGATTTTCTCCTTTGTATATTCTTGCTCTTATCAAACTTGTCATTACTTAGCCATTTTGTCTTTCTCTAGTTCTATGCAGTAGTGCCTGTGTCTGCCTTGTTTTTGGTTTTATCCCAAATGCCTAGCTTGCTGGATGACACATTGTTAGTGCGCAATAATATTTGCTAAGTAAATAAATATTGAATAAATTAAGATATACACAATTGTAGTAGAGAACAAAGTACTAATTTTTCAAATTAATTAACCTGCCCAAAGACTGTTGAATAAATTCAAAATTTGCTATAAAATGCAAATAATGACAACAACTAGTTACTGATGACTAAAATAAAACACATAGAATTTAATGTTCAAAAATTTAAAGAAATTCAACTATTTATTAGACTAGTGCAACTTTAAACTCTGATTTTTTAAATGTAAGGGAAATTCTAACACACACTCCAGCAGCTAATGCCAAGTCATCCTGGAAATGAGACTCACAGTCTCTGTCTAAAGAAAACATGGAACATGTGCCACCATTTGGTGAGATTATGGAGTTGCAAATAATTATTGCTAATTTTCACATCAAAATATAGTGGGAAAGTTCTTTGCCTACTGTAAGATTTTATAGTATTTAAAGTCAGAAATAATGCTTATGGTTTTAAATCCTGTCATACATTATGCATAAAATATAAAATAAAAATAAATTTATGACTTTACAATGAGTCACATTTCAAATTTTAAGTGGTTTAATAGTTTAAGTATAAGTGGAAGGAGATAGTTTTGCTTACCTGACCATGAACAATTGTTTCAAATGTTATTTTCTAACTAGTGCAAACAGAGCTGAAGAGATTCATAGCTACGAAGTATCATTGCTTGTCAAAGTAGAAAGGACCCAAGAAGCTTTGCTTTCTTCCATGTATGAGACATGGTCTTCAGCTATCGAAACCAGCTCTCCTTATGTGGGTCATAAAATTATTCTGAGCTGGGTGTGGTTGTGCACACCTGTAATCCCAGCAGCTTGGAAGGTTGAGGGAAGGATCATGAGTTCAAAACCAGCCTCAGCCATTTAGTGAGGCCCCCAAGCAACTCAGCAAGACCCTGTCTCTGATTAAAATGCAAAAAAAAAAAAAAAAAAAAAAAAAAATAGGCTTGGGAATGTGTCCCAGTGGTTACCTGCCCCTGAGTTCAATCCCCAGTACCAAAGTAAATAAATACATAAATAAATAAATAAAACAAAATAAAATAATTCTGAAAATTACTTCCAAAAGAGAAACTCCAGAAATGAACTGGGGAAGGACAGCATCCTAAGAATAAGTGTTTTTTCACTTTTGAGAGGATACCATCATTGGACAAGAAGGTCAAGTTTACTTCAAGGTGAAGATATAAACTCATGAAATATCATTTTATTGCAAAATTCTCAAATTATTCCCTGCTATCCCCTGCAGATTTACTTGCAATGCTGCCAGCTCTCATAGAGGCATGCTTGCTACTGTATGTGCCAGGGGATGCTGCCCTCCACAGATGGGCTTCCAAGGAAAGCCCAGCAGCACCAGCTCCAAGGGACCACAAAGAAAAATGCGATGGGGTGATAGAACTTGAACTCCACCTACTTTTTGCACCTTCTTCTATCCAATTCCTTTGTCATGTGTTAACTTAGGTATAGCAACTGCTAGTAGATTTCAAATTTTCCCAGCAAGAGTGAATTTTTAAAACTACATCCTATTATTGATTTTTATCTTTTTCTTACAATTCTTTTTGTTTCCTGTTTTTAATTCATATTTTAAATAAAACACACACACAAACACACACACACACACACACACACACACACACACACTTTAAAGCCCTGTTCAAAAAATGTAGAGGACTGCTAAAGTTTTGATATGTATGTGTTAAGGTAAAATTTATTTCTGAAACATATGGCTAGTTACTGAACAATTCTGATATTTGGGATATAATTCAGTTATCCTGAATAAATCAATTCTATGTGTTACATTGATGTAATGAACAAGCTACATATTAGGGAAGAAGGATTAGAATTGTGCTGAACAATAAATAGATTCTTAACTAATTTGAATACAGTTCTGAGAACTATCATATAAAATTAAGCAGTTTAGTTACTATAGAATTAAGTAATCCTTCTGTCATTAAACATAGTTGTTCAGTTTTTTGAAAATGTACCTTAGTTTTACCTGTAGAATTCATAAGAATCTCACATATGCCATTCAGTTAATAATAAAATCAAAAGTCTATACAGTTCAGGAAAAATAATCTATCTTATTATTGTCTGGAAGTTATACCTATTCAGTTCACAGAGATAAGTGTGTGCTGAAGATAGATACTAAATAGATTATTTTTTAACTTAAGATAAATATATTTAAAACAAATTCAGGATGTTTTAGGCTACATATGCAATTAGCTTAATGAATTCCATTTGAACTTCACTGATTCTATAGAGCACATACAAGCATATCTTACTTAGCTATTTATATGATTTCCAGAAACTAAAACAATTGTCTAAGATTATTTCAAAAAATAAAATGATATGTAGTTGTAGTGTTTCATTTGATCCCTCAAATATTACTTTGTTATTTATAACGCTGATTAATGTTGCTAAATAGTCATTGGTATAAAGGATTCAAAAGCTGAAATGATAGCGCTGTTTTTGTTTTCATTTATGTATGCTGTTTGCAAAAATGCAGCTGGAGGTGATGCTTGGTACCGAGGTTTTATGTGAATTTTGTAAACCATCTGCACTATGATTCCATAGGATTGGCAGGCTAAAGCCTCTGAAGATTTCACCTTCAGAGAAAGGTTGTATGCAGTTTCTTTGTTGTTGTGTATTGTATTTTGAGATGAAAATGCTCTGGTATGAACCGGGTGATATTTTTCTAGTGTTTGAATGTTTGGTCAGTGGTGGCATAGTTTAGCAATGAGGAAGGTAAAACTGGAAGAAAAACCACTCTGTGGAAAGAGCAAAATAAAACAGTTAAATAAAAATAAAATTAAGACTGGATTTTGAACTCTGTGTGTCATAGGAAATTTTATTAGAAACAAGATTTCTATGTGGATTTTAAGCCCATTAAATATAAACAACAATAAATACAAACTCTTTATCAGAACTACTTTAGAAAATCTCTAGCTCCTAAAAGTATGTATATTTTCAAATTATTTTTAAAACTTTCAAAGCATTAATTAAATTATGATTGCAACAAACACCTTTCTAGTCAAGTAAATCAGTAAAAGGACCTTAAACACAATTATAAAATACATTATAATTTTTTTTTTGTTTTAGTTTTTGTCCACAGATCTCAGAAATATATGTGTGCTCTTTATCTGAGATAATTTTGATTTTTATTCCCCCTTGTATCAGTGTATATTAGGGTCATACACACACAAAAAAGTCTCTTTTTGGCTGATGTTGCTTCTTTTGGAAGAGAAGCACCTGGATTAATAAATCACCCAAAAGTATTCTTTGTGCATTCCCTGTTGTTTTCTTACAAAGAAATCCAAAGAATTAGCAAAAATTGGTGTCACCATTTGTTTTAGAGTAGTTAGCTTTGAATAGTTACTTTTATTGTAGAGCCTACCATAAATTAATGGCATTTGAAAATTTACTAGCTAAGTGTAATAATGGTTTGTTTATCGTCAAAAGTCAATTGGGAATGGGGGTTGGGAGCTACTGTGAGTTTGAAGACCATTTTAGCGCTTAACTGCTAAAAGCACTTCGTATATTTTAGGTAATTTCTCCTAACTCATCCTCATTTTTATAAGTGTAAGTTAGGGGTGGAAGAAAAGGTAAAGCATGCACAATCTACATTTTATAAGGCTGAAAATGGCACACCAAAGTGATGTACTAATATGGATTTGAACACTTTCCAGGTGTGACTGTGCCAAGAAAGGCACCTGGATTTATTTTGTTCTCTTTTGGATTAAATTTCAATATTGCAAACACAAGGTGCTTGAAATTTTGAACTACCTTATCTCCACTGCCATTTGCCCCTTAAGAATCGAGGAATAGCCTGACAACAAATTGTAAATCATTTCACTAGAGTCCCTTGAAACTCTGCTCCTGTTTTATTTCCCCTTATCATTTTCCAAGGAGAAAATCATAGAGTCTGTAGAGCTGGCAGTGATGTCAGGTAACACTGGCACGCCAAGTGGTATTTGCTTTATGCCCTGAATTTTCTCCTTGTTCCTGCTATGTAACCAATATATGAAAATGTCCAAGGGTAGGACTGATTGTTCCCATTTGTTGCTGGACACAGCAAAGAGTGCAACTCGGCTCACAGCTAGTATAGGAAAGGGCAGGTCGAACCTGGTTTGCAAATAGATGAGTGTCTTTTCTCCCTTTTTTTTTTTTCCCCTCTGCTGGGTAATGGCTCCTTCCAACCACCAATATATTTTGTCTTTTCATCTTAGACTATGCTATAAACTACAAATTGTTAACAGCTAATAATACCAGACTTATGGTATTTGAAAACAATCCTGCATCACTGTGATTATAACATTGACCCTGGTACCAAACAGTGCAAGAAGGTGTAGAGAAAGTAACTTGTAGGTATATTTCATGATATGGCATGCTATTTTTCAGAGATTATTAGTAATATTTCTTAGATTATATAACCATGGTCACATCTTTACATGTAAAGTGAAGATTTAAGAAAATCATTACAATAATTTCAACCTAAAGTACAACTCCATATTTTGTATTCTGGTATTCTAATATAGTCAGATAATTGATGGTAGATTATTACACATATTATGGTATACTCCATGAAGAGTTCAACTTTCAAAACCTACATGAAGTTTTTTCTCTAATTAAGCATCTATAAATCATATAACTTATGACTTTCAGAAGATTCAAACTCTTAGATATGTTTACTTGAAATATTTAGTAAATATATTTTGACTTGAATTCTCTTAACAGTGTCTTCTCCCATATAAAGTGAAATAAATAAAATTTACCAGCTTCTGATATATAGTCAGAGCAATTACTTACCCTCATTCTCCATAAAAGACCTTCATTTCATTAGTAATATTTAATATTTTTTTAAATTCTCAAGAAATTATGAAAAAAGGAAAACAAATCTTGATGTTATTTCTATGATTTCCTAAAATCCTTTGAAAGTTAAAATTATTGAAAATAAATCAAATGCTATCAATTAATGCTCTGTGTGAAGAAAAGACTAACAAACATCTGCACATCTCACAAGTTTAATGAGACTAAGACTTTGTTTCCATGAATTTGAAATAAAAACTATTTGCAAGGCACATGGGCACAATTTTTTCTTCTACTTGACTCTGGAGATTCTTTCAGCATTTTACTGCTTTGAAGTATTTTTTCAGGGCCGTATCTTGGCTGGCACAGAATCAAAGTTATTTAGGAAGAATAAAGAATATACATCAAATATCAGAATTACCACTCAGAAAACATCATCTGCCACAGTGTGTAGTGGAGCTTTTCATGTTTGTTTTCTGGTCAAGATATACTGCATATTGTTCAGACTTCATGCTGATAAGTGCAGACACACGATTAGAGCAAATTTGCCTTTAATCAGCCATGGGTATTTGGGTACATCTTAGAACGTTCAATCATCTGATAGAGTTTTGTACATTTTATTATTTTGGATAGCTTAGAAAATGGACCAACAAGGAAAAAAATCAGAGATCTGCTGTTTGGCAGTTCCACAACATCATTATCATTTATCATTCATTGTTTTTGAATGTAAATTACAAGAATCATTGACTCTCCATTTAAAAACCCTTTGTTCCATTTGAAGTTAAATTTTTATAAAATCAAAAAGCTTGTTCTCAGTTTATTTTTTTCAATATCATATTTACAATTTCAAATATTTGTTGCAATGATTTCTTCATTTATTTTTATAAAGTGTTTTAAATAGCAGGTAACAATTAATAATATATTAACCTTTTTCTCAAAAAATTCAAAGCATACACTAAATGATAAGTCAATTGATAGGCAATTATTGAATACTGCTTTTCACTTTTTTTTTGGTGTTTTTCTTTTTTTTTCATTTTCAAAGAGAACATTTGTAAACTGTAGCCTTCCTCTGGTCTGTGACATTTAGAAGGATCTTGGATTAAGTCATAATGATTACTGAGGAAAAGAATGCTATCTTAAAATGCATGAGTGATAAATGTCCAAATTGCTACTTGTGAAGGTGTTTGAAGGTTTAAATCTCTTCTGATAAAGCCATCATTTAAAGTTTGCAGAAAACTGTTCTCTTCTCACCTTTAATTGCATTATTTAAGTTGAATATTGTCACTACTAAATAAAGCACTAGTAATAAAATTATTTTCATTTATAATGCAAAGTCCTTTTCAAACAAATTATGGGAACTACAGAGGAGTCAGGCATTCTTCATGAAATCAAATAAAAAATGAAGCATCTAGACGGATTTGTGAACACAAGAGAATTTTAATTTGGTTGAGACAAATAGGCAGTGCATAATGAAAGAGAAAAAAGGCAGTCAGTGTTCTTATAGGATTGTTTTTCTTTTTGCAATTTACATTCAGCCTTTGTATATTATAAAAAAATCTCAAGACAAATATTTTTCTTAAAAAATATATCAAGCAAAAGAAAATTACTTCCTTGGAGTAAAGGTATATGACTATAATCGACGTTCCTTTATCCTTTCAAAAGTAATAAGTGTTCCTCCGTTTTAATACCTTTGTAAAGTACAGCATATTGCTGTTTCTCAAAATTATTACTAAATTGAATAAATTGTTTTGAATAGAAATCATTATAAAATGCAATTACTATTTTAATTGGCAACTAAATTAGTTTTAATATTATAAGAATTAGTCAAGATGGGCTTAATTAGACCATTTTAATAATTTCATTTTATGTGGACTTCCAATGTTATTTAATACAAATTGATGAATTCTATTTAAGTATTAGAATACTGGGTAGTGTTTGAAAGAGTCCCACTCCTAAGTGAAGTCTGTTGATATTTTACATAAGCCTGGGCATATTTATTTTTTTCCAAGAGGTCTTAGAGAAGAAATTGAACATGTTATTTGCATTCTCAAACTACTGTGACTTTTTAAAAATGCCATGACTTTTTAAGAGAAGGAAAGTATAACTTTCATAGAATCAGCAACTTTCCTATCAATAATAGGGATAATAAGGCAAAAATTTATGTAAAAATATATGACCAGCTGTCAGATATTTTTCGAATATTAATATCATTAAAATTATTATTAACTTTAAGTAATGTCTATGGTATTTATTACTACCAGAATTACTTGGATTTCAAAAAAAAGTTTCCTCTGTCAGTAACCATGGCATACAATGCAGATGTAACAAGAAATTATGGAACAACATGGATCAACAGATGACAAATGTCAATCAAACAGTCAGTGGACCATTTTTCAAGTCAACATTCAGTGTAAATTTCAGGACTTAAAATATAAGGGAAGTTTAGGATTCTGCTGATATATTCTACTACCTGAGTAAATGACAGTCTTTTTCTGTCATCAATACAGAAACATAATGTTTGAATATCATTTGTGCATTTTTTCTTTTTCTCAATAGTCACTTTTTTGTCATTTGTAATCCAGTTCATTCTATAAGATTTCACAAATAATTCAGAATTAAATCAGAAATTGTGTATAGGTACTTATATCAAAAACAGAGAGTTTAAACTGTCTAAATAAAATCTGTGAATAATAAATGTTATGTTAAAATCTAGGTTGATATTCTAATATTTGATTTAAAATAAAGATTACAACTTAAGAGTAGCAATTGATTGTGAATGATCATCCTGGTTTATTCGGTGCCTCTAACTCCCCATTTTGCACAAAGTATTCCTTTACAAGTTAAGAAAAAAAATTAATGCAAATTTCTATGAAAACAGACAAACTGATTTTTGAGGTCAATTTTTAAATAACATATTGTTCAAAAATCAGTAATGACATATGATTGACAAAATTATCCTTGTTTGGTAAAGTGTTTCACAAAACAAGCATTGTCCTGACATAAGGGGTTTCTATGTTTTAGAATTCAAATAATAAATGCTACTTAAAGCAAGAGCCATCACAGGCTGAAAGCAAGGTTTTTAAAAATATTGTAGAATGATGAAAATATTTAAGTTGGAAACAATGTATTAAACCAAATAAAGAATAAATACTCCAATGAGAACATGTTGCTGCCAATAATCGCCAACAGTTTATAACCACTGCTAATAAATAGGCCACAGGACAGGACTTTTTCCCGAATACCAGTCCCCATTTCCTATTGCTATGCCTGCCTCTCCCTCTTGGTCTCTTTTTCTCTCTGGATCAGACAGTGTCTATATCTCTATGAGCCCTGTAATCCATCTTTCTCCCATGTGTCAGCAGCCCAGTAGAAAACAAATTCCTGACTTTGGGCTCAGAGTAAATCATAGAAACGAATTTGTGCATGTCCAAATGGGATTTTGACACCAACTGTATCACCACAAAATTGAGACATACGCAACACCACTGGGCCATCAAGTATAACAAAATCCAGGCCCAATTTTAAAGTGGATAAAAAAGTTCCCCATTCCTCTTCAGTAACACTTTTCTTTCTTTGGAAGCTGCCTTAGGCAATGTAGACATCATCTGAACAGGTGTTCTCCATTGCTTAGGAGAGCAGAAGTCCACACTTCTGCTGCCACTGAACAACAAAGAATTTAATATAGACCTCTATAACAATTTTTGAAATGGAATTTTAAAGAAAACACCACGAAGAAAAAGCTTATTTAATGCAAAAGACTGATAGTTATGAAGGGCATTTCAAATTTTGATTTTGGTTTTAATGAGGAGAAAACAATTGTCTACATTCATTTCAAATCATAGCAAAGGCAACAGTGGCCACTACCTTTACCTCTTTCTCCTCCTCTACCCACTCCAACTCTTCTTTTTCTTCTTCTTTTCCTTAATAAATACTTGCTTTCATGACAGCTTTCATATTTATTCTTTGAAACTGCTTTGTTGTGAATGTGATCTGAGTATAAGTATGTAATTAGGTATTGTATCTGAAGCATAATTTTGTCTTATTGTATAGTTGGTGGGTTCAAAACTAACATCTATGAAGTTCTTTCCTTCTCTTTGTTTGAAAAACCTGTCCCATAAGAGAGATATTTTATGTCTGGCTTTTGTTGTCATTCGTTAAACTGGCAGCAGAGAATAGTACAGATACAGGAACTTTTAGATAGATTATTGGGAACATTAAAAATATTATGGGTAGCTCTTTTTATTGATAAATTTCCTTATTTGAATATCTATATTAAAGAAATTTCTAAAACTTTGATATTATAAGATTTACATGCTAAATATAGGGGTTATTGTAAGGATTTTTTATACATAATTAAAAAGCAACTAAGTTCTCTAAAAATATAGCATTTTGTGTATTTATGTTTTAGTATGTTGGCTTTTTAAGTCTCTCAAGTTAAATTGGGAAAGATTCTTTTTATTAAATTGGGATTTATCTGTTTATACTAACATAAAACTAGAATGATGCTAAGTTAAAATTATCTACATTATTTCTTGAAAACTGATGGAAACAATTCTTAAAAATTTCTTCTCTTTGAAGATATATACATGTGCATCATGTGGGATGACTCTTATACATGACATTCCCAGCTTCTGTTCATTTAACAATATGTATTGAATAGTATTGTCATGAGTTCCAAGTGACAGGTCACATAGAAAGCTTAAGTTCAGTTCCAAAAGATTATGCTGCTCTTTCTAAGTTTGTCTTTTTTCTCAATTGAAATGAAATGGCATAACCTGTCTCTTGCTGGTCTATACCTCCTCTAACACTGAGTGAAACCCTGACACATTCCTGGAGAGAAGGACACCACACGGCTTCCGTTAATGACAAGTCCTATTGTGTGTACAGAGGAAATTAGATACTTCTTTAGGTTAGGGTTACCAGTATTTGGCAATGGGATTGAAGAGTGTCACATGCCTGGCAGGAGCAGAGTCCCACTGTTATCTAGCAAATATGCAGGAGGGTTATAGTAACTTAATCAAAGATTGTATGTCTGAGGCTCATGGGATAGAGAGAGTTAGGGTTTTTATTTGTTTGTTTGTTTTTTTAGTACCAGGGATTGAACCCAATGGTACTTAATTACTGGGCAACATCCCTAGTGTTTTTTTATATTTTATTTAGAGACAGAGTCTCACTAAGTTGCTTATGGCCTCACTAAGTTGCTGAGGTTGGCCTTGAACTCACAATTCTCCTGTCTCAGCCTCCCAAGCCACTGGTATTATAGTCATGCACTGTCCAGTTTCTCTCTGCCATGTCTTGCGTGGGGGAGGAAAGGGTTAACTGCCAGAGGAGGATGTTGGCTGTTTTTCTATCTGTTACCCAAAAAACTTATCTACTCAATAAACACATGGGAGTCAAGACTCTTTTTATGAAAGAGGGGGTGTGACAGGTCCAGTCATACCAACTCTGGCCTCTTAAATAACCACCAATTGCCCAACTCTCTTTTATGTATAGACAGACAGGTAAAAGGGGCAAGGACAGGGAGGAGCTTCTTCTTTGATGGACAGAATAGGGTAGAGTTAGGGGAGCCATCCTCTTAGGGGAAAAATTCCAGAAGAAGACAGGGAACCATTCCCACAGGGTGCCACATACTTCCCAGTAGTTCCTAGAAGCCAGGCCTCTGCATCACATGGCTCAACCTAGTCTGATTCTGCTAAATAAGGAAGGCTTCCCACAATGCACACAGAGCCTGGCTAGTTATTTTCATTTAAACTCTGAAATGAGGACAATGACAGCACTTGCCACCTACACTTTTGTGAGAACTATGAAAATTTGCAGACATACACATAACCCACACTCCTACATTTTTGCACTTAGGACAGTGTCTGATGCATAATGGTAAATCTTAAGAACTGGGTTAGCTAGTTTCAGTCATTGGTCAGTATTCAGGAACACTACTCATGGTCTTGGTCTGCTTGTAACAGAGTGAATGTGTAGTAGATCATCTAAAAAGAAAATTGGTTGAGCAGTGGGAATGTGATAGGCATTACTTTGCTTACAGTAATTCAAAGAAGAAAAAATAAAACAACCCTATAGCTCTATTTTGGGGTCATAGATCAGAGTTTCAGAATTTTTTTTTCTTTATGAAAACAAGTTTGTTATTATTACTGTTCACAATCACTTAACAACTGGAAATTAGCACGTGTCTGAGTAAACCCATTCTGAATCTGAGCAGAAGGAGGAAAATGTCAATCTTCATTTACAAACATGGAGTCAAGTGTAATTATTGATGGGACACTTATCTAGCATTGTGGTGGGAGTGGATTACAAAACTGTTAAGATCGTTCTCTTATCTTAGCAAGCTTACTTCCTAATGTGTGTCACAATACAACACATGGAAACAAAGCACAACTTTTGATAGTAAAACCTCACTTGTTGGCTGAAACAGCATAGAGGTAAATTTGTATTATGGTGAGAAGAAGCTTCATGAAGGAGGCAGGATCTTATATTCTCATGGGAGATGAGGAAGATGAGAAAGAGGAGGAGGGCCAGAAATAATTGAGGGTAAGGAGAAACATTAAGAATAATTGCAAGGCTAGCATATGCAGCAGGTAAGCCTGCACTGGAAAGTGATGAGTTTACAGAAGGGATATGCAATGAGTTGGGTAAACTGCACAGCTGGAAGGCACCATCTCCACCAGACTGCCATTTCATTAGAAACCATCTTCAAGTTCAGGAATCTTAGAACCACTCATATTTAACACCGCCTGGCTGCAAATTCAAGGTCCCTGCTACTCCCCTCGGGTTTGCTAATTCACTAGAAACACTCATGGAACTCCCTGAAAGCTTTTGTATGCATGGTCACATTGATCATAGGAAAAGAATACAAATTAGAAGCTAAGCAAAGATGCACAGCCAACCTGTAGGAGGAATCCACACGTGAAATTTTCAGTCATCCAGCCTCATAGTGTCCCAGATGGCATTACCTTCTTCCTGCCACGAGCTAAGGCAATGAATGTAGAACACTGCCAACCAGGGAAGCTTACTCAAGTCATTGGTGTCCACAAGTTTCACTGGGCCTCTATTACATGCTAATCATGCTACTGGCAGATTTTTGGTTCCAAGTCCTTCCTGGAGTTTTACTTAATACTTTTAGTCTCCAGTACCTCCAGAGATTAGAGTCACATAGTTGACTGTCCTGCGGTCAAAGTCTCCAAGCAAATAAAAAGAATTAATATCAAGCAGGACGTTCCAGGAGCCTGGAGATCACCTCCTGGTAGCTGAAGACAAATGCTGCACCACATTCTAGGTAAGATTAATTCTTTATTGTATAGGATGGCATAGCTGTTTCAGATCAAAGCAGGTGGTGCTGTGGAAGCACTGTAATTTATTGAAATTGAAGCAGGCATAATAGAGGCAATCTTTTAGCAAGCTGATTGTATTATTGGTATGTGGAGTGGAAAAAAGAAAAGTGAATTCTTTTTGCAATAACATAGGTCTAATGAAATAGGGATCTAAAAAGGGAACACGTAATGAATCTGTGATGTTAACTCTGCTTCCCGTTGTACCGTACCTGAAGCATCTAGCACAATGCCTGGCATGTGACCAATAAATACATTAGCCAAAGAACACCTTGTTTGGACACTAAACAGATATGAATTCATTGTGGAATCTGGGAGTGTAAGGAGAAATGGGTCATGAAAAGATTTCTAGAAGGTTTGTAAATGAAAGTCAGAATGGGTCACAATTTCATATATGTTGAATTGGAGATAGTAAGCAATTCCCTTGTAAATGTTATTCAACCCACTGAATTGAGATTCAAACATAGTCAAAAGATCAATAAAGACATACATTGCTTGAGTGATAACTATATGGTTATCATATTGGGAGTCTTAAATGCAACAAATTCTTCAAAGATCTGAATGTTTAAGAATAAAAGTGGGTCACCCTTGAATAATGGCTTATTTTTAACCAGTTATTTAGATATTTTCCCCATTTTCTCTTAGGAAAGTTATCTCCTCCAAATATCATAAACTACAATTATTTGCCAACACATCAACCTGTGTACAAATAGGAACTATTCACACATACTCCTTTCCCATTGGTGTGCTGTCTATAGCAGATTTTGGAGAATGAGTTCTCAAGAGAATAAAAATTATGATTTCGCTATTCGATTTTAGGAGAGGCAGTGGTTGGTTTATCTAGTCTCCATTATACAGTCCCATTCCATTGCCAGCTTCTATAGGGTGAGCATATGACCCAATCTGTTAGATACTCCAGGGGCAAAGGTCCACCATGTAATTCTGGGTAGGCTTTTAACTCTCTCATATAGCATTATTTCCCTTCTTCTACCTCCTGCTTGGTGAAATGCAGCCATTCCATAGCCATGAAGAAAAGAAAGAATTTCTGAGGCTTTGGTGCTAACATCAAACTAGTGAACAGACGCACCACCAGTTACTATGGCCCAATTTCAGATTATCCATTGCATAAAAAATGGAGCTCTGTACTCTCAAGACATCTTATTTATTTTTTTCATATAGCCATGTACTGAATTTTAACCTAGTCAACTCAGATCCCTCATTAGTAAATTGTAGATGATCTCAATAGCACTTACATAAAGAGTGTAGCAATAAGAAGTGGGTTGTATTTAGGAAAACAGCTTTGCAAGTTGTAAAGTGCTGTACAAATGTGAATTGTTACTACTCATCAAATTATGTGCACCTTCTGTCCACATCCAGTGATAAAGCTTGATATAAATAGTTGATGTGGGGAGTATGTTTTCTGAAAGAGAAAGGAATAGCTATTAATGAATTATTGACAGCAATTGTCTTCTGTGACTATGCTATTTAAGTCTGCATCTGCCCACTGTGGTCCCATGCTCTTGGGTGTAACTCAAGAATACCTAAGAGGAACTGATACTCATAATCTTGTTTCTTCCATGTTCAGATGTTCTGTCTTAGCACACTACTAGAAGTCCTAAGGGAGGAAAAGAACGAAGTGTAGTTCAGTAGCTTAGAAGTGTATGAAAGGTGAAACCATATCCTTTTTTATTTGAAATCAGAATAGGTGACACAATCACAAATTCACACTTTTAGTTTCTCCAAGTTAAATAAGAATATAAATACAAATATTTACATTAGTTCCCTTAAGGAAGACAAACTATAATATGATTTGGAAGTACAGAGTTCATTTGCTAACCCACAGCTATTACCTAAGCATAGTCAATCCACAGGGTACCAGCCATTACAGAGAACATGTTAGGTGTTTACTTTCTTCACAAATTAATGGGTAAAAGTGGAGTTATAAGCTGCAATCTCTCATTTAATTTTCATGGAATTCCACATACAATGAACTATTCTGAGTGAACCTCCTTCTGCTCATGTCTCTAGATTATAAACTCCAAATACTCAGGCAGGTAGTGGCTCATTGACTTGGACACTGAAAAGGAGCTCTTTACTGCACCCTGATCATGAATGCTGTTTTGGATTCCTTTACAGGAGGTAAAAGTAGACCTTTTCACAATCATGGTTTATGATCTGTTGTCCACCACCATCAGGAATTACAGTACAGAACAGAGAGTAGGATGAGGTGACTGACATGCAAATTTAAAGAGGCCATTCTGATGTCCACGGCAAGTTTTTCACTGACTTTACCCTAGCGCTAACTTCAATGGAGAAGTAAAATAGCTTTAACTTCATGCAAGAGAAAAAAGAAAATCTTCTGTATTCCTCCACCATGTAGCTCAATGTTCACCAATATGGGCGATTCATTAGTGCCAATGAAATAGCCAGTCTCGTTCTTTCATTCCACTTGGCTTTACGGAACCTGAAGGATGCCAACACATTTTCCATTCCTGGAAACTCTCACTCAAGAGTACCCAGGCATGCTGTATAGTGCATATTCAGGATGAGTGTCCTAAGTTCAATGATACTCACTTTCCAAATCCTTCCTGCTAATTACTGTCATGTGCAGGTTTTAAAATATGAATCTATTATATCTCAGTCCATTTTCCTAACAACCAAGGAATAGAGTGACCACACATGCTTTACTTATTCTTTATTAAGCATATATATTTTAAGCATTTACTGACATATTCATTCCCTGGCACTTATTTATTGTTTTTCTTTTGCATAAAGCACTGTTCAAGGAAGGGATTGAACACGGTCTCATTAAAATTACCTTCATTGTGGTCACAGACAAAACAAAGAAGCAAACAAATATTAAATACTCTAAAGAAATGTAAACCAGAGTAAGGAAATAGAAATGTTCTTTCCTGTCAGTAGCTTTATATTTTTCCCAATGGCAATATACTCTGGATGTTTTAACAGATTTCCTGACACCCTTGTGAAATCTCAAGGAATATAGATGATTGAAATCAGATGGGGTCATTTTATTGACTGGAATTGTTCAAAGACTTAGTGATCTCTAACATATGAGGCTCAAACATCCCTCAATCATAGTTCCATTAGGTGTTTACCATCCATTGTTTATTCTATTAATCCAGCCAACAACAATTCCCATCGCAAATTCATATTGGCATGGACATTAGAGGTCATCTAGCAACAGTCAAACTGACAATGTTCACTACCTGACATGCTTGGTAATATTGTCTTACAGTATCAATGTTGTCATGCATTGTCAGTATTGTCAATTATTATAATATTGTCAATGCTGCCATATGATTTCAGTTTTCCAAAGAATTAGTTATTTTACCACAGTTCATAAATTTTAGAATTCAATGCCTAGCATTTTAGTGGAGTGGCTGGTTCCCTTTGATGAAGAAGTTGATAAGGATGAGTATCATTTTAAAATGTTTTATCTTAGTAATATTATTTGAAATAATATTAATAATTATTTGTCCATTAGAAAACCACTTATTAGCACCTTCTCTGGACCAGGAAGTATACAAGTGCAAATGATATAGGACAGTACAGAATTGGGCTCTTCTCCAAAGAAGTCTCTAAGGAAGGAGAAAATATAGATTTTAAACAATTACAACATTATAAAGGCAATGAAGAGGTGTAGAATATGACATTTTCTGCTTGATTGGAGTAACGGTTCTAGTTCTTTGGATCAGGGATGACTTCTCTAGGGCAAGTGATATTTAACTTTACTAGGAAAGTGATTTAAAAACACTCCATGTTTGAGAAAAGGAAATGAGATGGAGCAGCAAGAACGAAATCCACGAGGTGGCAAAGTGTTTGGGATGTTTCAGGAAATAAAAATAAGACCAGTGTACTTGAAGTGTTGAAATGGGAGCAGAAAATTGGCTTAGATGTTGCTAGGCAGATAAGCAGGAGCCAGATCAGACAAGGTCTAGCAGAACAGATAAAGGAATTTGGAGTTATTTCCTTAGGGACAAAAAAAAAAAGTGATCTTAGAGGGTTAAATGGCAATAAGGAGATTTGTGTTTTAAATAAAAATCTTTCTGACTATAAAGATTAGATTAGAGGTGACTCAAAACAATTGGTTAGGAGACTGGCATAAAAGAGAAAACAAGACATGATACACATCATATGAAGGCTTTGGTAGTTGACAATGTTCCAAGAATACAGAGTTATCAAGACAGTACAATTAGCAAAATTTGGTAATTTTTTGGATGAGGTTCGTGAAAGAATGTTTACAGTGATGCCCAGATTCCTAAGCAAGTAGATACGTAGCCATGACCTTTTACTAAGATTGTTTCTGATGTGGCCAGATGACAGTAGATCTCCTCCTGGGAAACTGTTAACATTTTGTACACAAATCCAGCTGTTGCTCAGATTTGGTGGTCTTCTCAGGAGTATTCAGAAGGTACTTTTAAATCAGAGGATTGAAGGTCCCAAACACAAAGCGATTGCTTAGTGATTTCTCAGATGGGGAGTTCATTAGTTCAGAAATTCTGGCCTAAAATTCGGGAGACCTTACAGAAAGAAAATACTCTTGAAGGCAACTGGAAATTTTATGTCTGATTCAAAACACAGTGTTTGGAAGGAAAATGTGATTCTTGTCAAGTCATGACCCATTGCCCCCTAGTTCTGTGCTTCCTGAACTTTCAGTGAATACCATTAAAAGATGTGGAACCCCTCCATTTCCCCCTCCCTCTTCCTCTGCACAGTGTATCTTTATGCTTGCTCAAGGGTGATTCAGTCTGGTATAAATGACAAATGTATTCCTCTATGCCCACAAGTGTTTGGCTACTTCCTGATTCATTTATGTGACTTTCAGAGCTTCAATTTTAAGTATTCGTCTACCATTCAAAGTACCACACAAAATAATGTGTTCTCTTTGATAAAGAAGTTGATAAAGATGAGTATCACTGTAAAATGTTTTATTTTAGTAATATTATTTGTAATAGTGTTAATAATTATTTGTCCTTTAGAAAGTGGACCCACAAAATATGTGTTGTTGGTGATACTTCTCATCCCATAGAAATACCACAAGCTGGTCTTTGCTGATCCCTTCTTGCTCATTTACCTGAGGCCCCATAAGTCTGTCTTTCCTTATGCTTTCTTAAGCCTTATTATACAGGAAGACTACGTTTCTCAACTGTGTTGTCTGTATATCTGATGTATGTAAAGCACCTAAGTTGTATAGAGATTATGAACACAAATCATAAATATTAGTTTGTAATTGCTTAAATTATATAATGGTACTAATGATAGAAAATGTGTATTAATCAGTATTGAATTCCAAATGCAAAAATAGTGCTGTTCTTACTTACCTTGCAAATTGACTTCCTGTAACAGGTCACCCACATGCATACAGAGGAGCTGGCCACCCTCCATACTCCAAAAGGTGACATAGCCAGACAATTTTCTCTTCTGCCACTCTTTTAGTACCTATTAATTCTCTTCAAGGAATAAAGTCACTTTTATAAGGTCTGAAATCAGAACTCCACTCTTCTGTATATTTGATCCATTTTTCTCAATCTATCTGTGTGCTTATATGTTCTAGCTTCCATTCAGATAGCTCTAATAATTAGTCCAGGTTTTCAAAACGTGTCTATATGGTATAGATTAGATGAGTCCTCTACCTAATCTTTCTAACACTTTCTAGCAATATTGATCTGACTAATCCCCAACACTAGAGAATTGAGAAATTGTTTTCAAAAGGTTACATCTTGACTTTGTTTCACAGATTCATAATCAACCTAGTGGAAGGTATTTGTCTCAGACTTTGAAGCCAAGGGGGAAGCTAGACAGATCTGATTTTCTGCAGAAATGTTATTGTAAATATTCCCAATGTCTCTATTTTCTTACTTATAACTAACTCTAAGACCACTCCCGGCATTGTTACATGTTTCCGTGATTGTACTTAATTCACATATATTAAAAGAAAATAAGAAAAAATGAATTCATTATGACATCTCCATAGAAACTTTAAAATGTTCTTGATATGATTTCTCATCTCTAAAACTTTGGATTTGTTCTTTATAATTAATAAACCAAATGTTGTATAATTGACTTCCTCTGCTCAAGTAAATATTAAGTTAGCAGTCATTTTCTTTCAACAGTCTAGAAAACTGCATTAGTAAGACCTGTTCAGACAGAGACATTTAACTGACTGTGATGATAACATTGCATGTCATACAATGTCTGTAAAAGAAGTAGTACCTGAGACCAATGTGGTTTTATCATAATCACAGTGTACTGGGTGGGGTTTGCATCACCTACATCTTACTTTGTTCATTTCCAAATCAGTTCACAGTACAAGAAGTAGATGTATTATGAAGGAGTGTTATTTCGTGTGCTCATGTACATAGAGACTATTTCTTTGCTGGATCAGTAGTGTTATAGAGTACTGGTTTGATGGTTTATGTTTTTGAGGATGTGTTTTTACAGTGAATAAAAGAATGGAATATTTTTTAAAATTTTTATGATCTTCTCCAGATATTCACCAACACATTTTTAAAAGTTCTATGACTGTTCAGTATGAATAATAAATGGCTTAAATATTTCAAACAAAGAAAATACAGTACATTGAAATACCAGTTCTCATTTAAGCAATGAAAATTTTTAGATTTAAATATAAATCAGTAACTCAATCCAGTGTCAACAAGGTACTCTGATAACAATGTATCCAAAAGCCAAGAGTTATTTAGTGATAACATAGTTAATAAAGCCACGCTGCTCCCACCACCCATCCCAGGAACCTCCACTCCTGTCATTGCTTCCCCATCAGATCTTACCATGTAATGAAGGAAACAATACTATTATTACTTGCTCATGAAGTGTCTGCTTTTGATTTCTCTTGTAATTTATCTTCAGTTGAACTGATATTGATTTCTTGGGGAAAATTGCATATTCTCCAAGGAGATTTTTAAAGGACTAATCTTAGTTTGTGCTCTTTTTTTCCCCCCACTGGTTTATTCTTCCCAGTGATTTATCTACCTAATAACATTATAGATAAAAACCTGGTCTTTCAATTTATTTCTTCAAGAGCTGTTCATGTTTGAGCACACTTTGTCCTTAATTGCCTGGGGATTTTTAGATGGCCCTGTCTTTAGTGGTCTGAAACAAGTTGCAATATAAGTAATTAAGGCACTGAGCAACAGAAGTCTACAAATTGCTGTTTTGCCTCCACGTGTGATATTTAACTAATTGCTCATTGCTGTGAAAACCTTTAACTTCATAGATGTCATGACTTTAAAGTGAATAAACAGTGCTTTTTATATTTATTAAAATAATGTAGTGTATAGTGACTACCAAAGCTTCCAAGCACTTGAAAATACCATCCTCTGTAAATGCAGGGCAGTTGAACTACAGATCGTTGAGATTATCAACCATCACTTAGAAAACTGTAAAATACATTTGACTTCACAGAGGTTATAGGATGCAGAGAAAATTGAGTTGCCAGGAAGTAAGAGAATTGGACTCCAGACCATTCCTGCCTAGCTGTACTATCTTTATTTCTTTGGTCTTACTTCATTAATAAAATTGGGGATTACATTAAATGACCATAAATGGACTTTTCAGCAGGATGTTTTTATAGAATAAAAAAGATTTAAATGGAATAAAATGAATGCCTGGTATCACTCAAATATTATAATCACAATATGTACTGCGCTACTTGGGAAAAGTTTCTTGAAAAATTATTAAGTAGAGGTTTTACTAAGTAAATGTATTAACTATTAATACATTGGTAAAGTCTTTCTCTGAACTTGAATATTAAACAAGTTTTCACAGCCAGTCTGAAAAATGCTGTTGAATTGTATAATTTTATTTGGTTTAGAATGAAGAATGGTCTTTGTGCCTACTTAAAACATATTCAGGATATGAGATGAACGAATTTGTGGTTCTTAAGTTCACATCGGGCACTGTGAACTCTGTACTAGCTATTTATTTTTTATTGTGGTTATTTCCCTTGAAATTTTGTTCACAGCTTTTCTCCCCCCTATGGTTTGGTGCCTGCTGTAATAACGATGCCCTGAAAAACAAATCCACAATAAGTAAATAGCAATGGTTCTTTTAACCCTCTCTCAAAGAAAAATGCAATGCCTCGCAAGATATTTTCTTCTTCCCCAGGCCTTTAAAATGACCTTAATCTGCAGACACAATCTGGCATCATTGCCGCCTGTAATAGAGATGTCAATATTGGAAGGCACTCCTATCAACAGTTTGCATCCTGGATTGATCACAAGTTGAACGATTTCATTCCTAGAAGGCTGACAGATGAGGGCAAGGGAGAAGCATGTGAAACCTTCTCTAAGGGTTTGTATGTGTGTGTGTGTGTGTGTGTGTGTGTGTGTGTATGTGTAGTTTTTCGGGGGTTTTGTTTCCAACTAGAAAAAGAAAACATTTAAATCTTAAGCAGACATTATAAAAAAGAGACAGCTTTAAAGCAGTAAGAAATGACAATATTTTTATTCAAAGACACTTGAAGCTTGTTTTCATCCACACCCGCCTGGGGTGCTGAATTTGCTGAGCTTGTCTGCAGACACCTAAAGTTTTCATCAATGAGAATCCTGAAGCCTAGGAAAAGAATACATAAGAGAAGAGAGATAACTGCTCTTATTAGGCTTCTCCAGCCATCTGGTATAGAATTCTTTTTTACTTTTACAAAAGAAACATTTGTTTGTGAAGCTGCCACTGACTTTTGTCATCCATCTTTCCTGGAAGGCTGATTCCTGAGACCACTAGGTGGCAGTGAAGTCACACACTTATGGTTATTCATGCGCGTGCTTGTAAATAGGATTTCAGGCTTCAGTATTTCTAAGCACCTCTCACATCCTAATATATGTCTTCCTCATTCAAAGGGCAAGCATATCTGCACTTAAATGATTTACTCTGTACATCAAGCTCTGCGAAATTTCCGCTTATGTTTGCTTTTATTTTCAATGAAAACCCTTGAACAAATTTTCAACAGATTATTACAAGTACCATGTGGTTCTTCAAATAATTATTTTTTGTATTTAAAATGCTCAACATAAAACCATTTTATGACAACATGCAAATAAAAACCATGAGATATTATTGTTTTAAAATGTATTCTAAAGTCACAAAAATAAGCTTCAATCTATCTTTTGAAATTTTTTTAAAGGAGTACAGGAGCATATATAATTCAAAACCTGAAGTATGATCAAGGACTTTGCTGTGTGAATATAATATATTTATTTCAAATATTTTTTGCAATAGACTTACCAGAACTAATTATGTTTAGGAGAATGCACTCTACATATGATTTGGAACAATTCAGGTATATCATTATAGAGCCTTCTCTAGAAATAGCAGAGTTTCTTAAGAACTGAGTTAGTCTCTTGGAGTCTTATGTAGAGAACATTGTAGTATTTCATTCCATAAATTTTTGGCAGACTTCCATATTCCAGGCTGTCTTTATCACCTTCTTTGACACACGAAAGTGCAATGTTTGCAATTCAGAAGGAAAAAAAATCAATAAAATTATTTCCTATTTCTCATCTCTTTCCTTGGGCTAAAATAAAATAAAACAAAATTCAGGGCCTAGTAGGTTAACATGATACCTGACAATGTTTCTGCATTTTCCAAATCTAAACTGTTTATCTGACTGCCTGTGCAGTCTTATTCTGATACGTTCTAGAAAAGCTTGTCTGGAGACACTGGTGGAAAGACACACTGCTCCTCCAGTTGCACAAGCAAGAGGAAGAACAGATCTTCCAGGTTCTTTTTTAAGAGTGACCCCAAATCTGCCACCCTTTCCTTATCACTTACATACCTCATTACCACAGAATTCTCCTATTCTGTGGGGTCTAGAGATGTGTTCTGACCAGTTTCACTTGAAAACTGCCCTTCAGATAGAGGAAGTATAGAGAAAGAGAATGGGAAAAGCTAGATACTATTTATCTGGGGCACACTATAATATTTTTTAGACCACAGATGGGTAAATAGTGGTAGGCTACTCAAGTTTTATGATGTGATGTAATAATGTGGAACATACTGTTAAACCTAGAAAAATACAGCTTTTCCTTGTTTCCCTTCAAAACTTCAATCTTCAAGGATTCATAAGCCTCCAATTTCATTTTCTTCTCCTCTAGTTTGCTTTATGTATACATTTCCTCTTCTTTACAGGTGGGAAGTGGAAATATGAGTAGAAATAATGTAACACAAATCCCCATAGGAAGTTTACTCTTTGGTGTTCAGGGGTACCTGGCTTCCTCTTTGCTCACAGTGCCCCCTGGTGGTTCTGTGAGATATGCTCTGAAATCTAAGGTTCTGTGGCTGACATGCATTATGACCTGTTTTAATCCTTTTTATATGATTACTTTGGAGATAAGCTTCACCAGAACATCTATTTGTATGAATAATAAGATTAATTTATAAACTTTTTAGTCAGGAATTATCAGGCATATCAGGGACCAGAGAAAACTTGGAAGAGGCAAGAGTCTCTGGCACCAACACTCTGCCACTGTTTCCATCCATGCTGACTCAGCTACCATCTTGGTCCCAGACATGGTCACTCCAGTTCTTACTTTTTGTGATGTTTTTACTTTTACTGGAATTGTAAGGGTGGAAAAAATACACTGCATAAGCCAGGATGTATAATTTATTCCCAGAGAACAGTTTTAGGTCTTGGGGGATTCTGGCATGCAACATAGAGGAACACATAGATTTTCTTTCATCTCCATATTTCATTACTCCAGTCATTTAAATTTAATGCCCAAACAATTGACTTTTGAATATTTAAATTCACCCAAATTGAATGACATGACCACCCTCTAGCTTGTCACATTTTGGCTTTTCCTAAAGACTTTCATTATTTATCTACATTGATTGGATGGCCTTTGCCATCTATTTGCTAGGCTTTAAAAGATTTAAGTCTTCCATAGGCATAATCTGGCTGCATTCTTCCCCAAATTAATTAGTATTATTGGCCTCCTGTCATTTATTTATGAATTGTGCTTCCTTTACTTTTGCACCTGTTCAAACTCACTTCGAGCTTATGTTAGACTAATAAAATATAAGGATTATTCTTTACTAAACAACCTTAAGAAAAATGCACTAATTTTGTGAAAACCAAATTTAATATATTTTTATCATTTCTATCAAGAAACAATGCTTGCTTTACAATCATTAAGAATATTGTTAGTACTAATTACCCCATAAGAAACATACATAGAAAAGTTTGTGAAACTTTTGTAATGTAAAATTGATTGAGATGAAAATAATTTTCTCTATTTTTCTGGTAAAAATTTTTTTTTTGCATTACTTTGAACAGACTTAATTGTCTCAGTTTGCTTCAGGGTTTCACAGTACCAAAATATCACTGAACTATTTTAAATTCCCTGATTTTACAAAGAGGAGTGATAAAGGTATAATTGTTGTGACCTAAAATAAGTATAGTTAGAATACTGAGAGAATGCTTCCTATAATTCCTTCATGTAGGACATCAGCAATTGAGAGTGCAGTAAGTCTAAAGAGATCTGTAAAGATGTCTGAGAGACATGTGGATGCATGAATTTTCAAACAGTTTTCCAAAAGCTACTAAGTCAATGACTCCCTGCTGTGCTCTGGTATGGAGGTGCATTTTTCTAATTGTGAAACTTCACTTTGAGGTCCACCTTACCTACCTGTATCTCTAGAGCCATGTCTTTATTCTCCAGAATGTGGTGCAGATTTTAATAGAGTAAGAACAGCACATCTCTTCAAATAAGACTATTTTTTAATGAAAAGGCTATAACCAACTGTGACTTGTGTATAATAAATTGTATTCATTTTTAGAAATGTAAGTTAAAATATTTGGTTCTTTTGCACATGGTACTGTTAAAACATTGCCGCTACATTGAAGCTGCAATCCAGAAGCCTGCAACACATGGTCAACCTTAATCATAGATCCAGTGAGCAAAGCATAATATCAAGTACACAGTAACCCATAGGTAAAATATAAAATAACATGAGCTTTTTGCTGAGTTCTAGCTTAGCATAACATATGCTGCCAAATACTATATTAAATTTCTGTTTCAGGTATAAAATTTTTGTCTTTTGAATGATCTCTCTGATAAGCGGATGATGACACATAATAGGGGGTGGGAGGGGGCAAGATTGGAGGAAGGAGGGACTGTATAGAGGGAAAAGAGGGGTGGGGGTGGGAGGGAGGAAAAAATAACAGAATGAATCAAGCATCATTACCTTATGTAAATGTATGATTATGCAAATGGTATGCTGTTACTCCATGTACAAACAGAAACAACATATATCCCATTTGTTTATAATAAAAATAAATTAAAATTTAAAAAATTTTGTCATTGAGAAGTGTTTAGTTTATAAAACTCTGAGACTCTTTTCTTCCTTCCATCATTCATTTTCCCCATTCTTTTCTTTTATCCCCTGCCAAAGACTGTACCTTTTAAATTCTGGTGTGTTAAAAAGATAATACTACCAAAAAAGTACAGATTTGTTTTTATAATAATTTATTAACTTACTTCATGACCAATAATTTGGGACATGGAATAAAAATATTTTGATGGGACTTAAAGGAGAATTAAATTGCTGGAACCTAGTAGTGACGCAGAGAGCATGGGAGAATTTTGACAGCACAAAACTGTGAGGACCTAGTCCTTGGAGGATTGGGGTGGTATTATTAGTAATAATAATGGAGAGAAAGTGACCTACTTAAGACTCTTTTCATCTATTTTATAGGCTGCTTTACATGGTTCCTGTTGATCAGAATAAAAACAAATACACTACATGATTGACTGCAGGTCTGGGAAACTCAAGGGTTTATTTCTGCCGCAACTTCTCCATCCCTTCCAATACCTCCTATTTTCAATATGACCTTATTTGAACTCTTCATGCTGTCTTTACTTCTAGTCCAGAACTATTCAAATTAACCTTAATTTAATCTTACTTCTGGTTTCTTTCAAAGAAAGGGGAAAATCAATCACAGATCTTAAAGAAAAGCAAATCAATATATTTAGATATTTGTTTGCATTAGCAATATTTTATATAAAGTACAACTGAAGCACAGTGAATTTAAGTGACTTGTCCAATAGCACTCAGCCAGAACCAAGGCTTCTTGTTCCTCTGCACAGTTATTTCCAAAGCAGAAAGGTGGCTTGTCAATATAAGACTGTCTTACTTACTCATTTATATTTTATCTATCTAGATTACCTGTACTAGGAACTCCTCAGCTGAGAAAGTTGCAACATTCATTCACTATATTGCTTAACTGTGGCCCTAGGGAATTGAAGTTTACTTGCTGGAATTATAGAACATATATTTTAGCTATTGGTGAAATACTACTACAAATATTCATTCTACCTTCTATTTAAGATCAGTTGACTCCTCAAGTACTATCTACTATTTAGTAAGCAAGGATGATACTGAGGTGGGGGGAAGAAGAGATCAACTTAGATTTTCGTTGTCTCTATTAGTTCTGCTCAAGATCTCCAAAGCATGAAAGTCTAGCTAAAATTAAGTAAAAATAGAGAAACATGGTAACTCTGATAGTATCTTCCTGCAGATCTTCAAACTGGAAGCAAAGTGCAATTTAACTTTTGCCAAGTTGTATTTTCAGGGGTTTTTCCTTCTAAACTTTTGCAGGTATTTTCATCTTATTTTATTACATAATGAGCATTGTTTAGTTTAAGGTTCACTGGCAACTTTGTGGAATATTTGTGTTAGTTTCTCTAATCACATTTGCTGCAAAAACCTGTTAAGTGGGTGAAGACAATAGTGCACCAACAATGAGCAGATGAAATGTATTGTCTATGGAAATAGGTCAACAATTAAATAACAAATTTTAAAATTTCTAGAAAAATTACACTTTTTGAATGTCATGAGGAAAAAAAAAAATACTTCCTCCTAAAATAAACCTTGAATCAGATAATGGATCATTCTTGCTCTGGTATAGGCCTCAACTTAGGATTCTAAAGCCTTTAGGGATTTTTCCTATGTTTCTGGACTGAGTAGAGACTTTTCCCAATTAAATCTCTGGATTGTTTTCTGGAGTCCAGAGATAGGAATCAGGCAAGGAAAAGTGGTCCAAAGCCACAAGTGGTCAGACTACAAAAGTCCCCATTGAGCTCAGCCCTTTAACTCCAATCCAAGACCTGAAAGTTGTGTCTGGGAAGTTGGGGGCTATGTTCAAAAGTAGCATGCTAACATCAGTCTAAGTAGGTATGAAATTTTTTCTTTTTGCATTATAGTGCTTACCCGTAGACAAAGAGCCCAAGTTCCAATATCTTAAGTATTTCAGGTAAATGTCCAGTGTTATCTCTGTTAATTATGAGTAATTCTCATATGACTTGGAAGATTAAATATACATCATTATCTTATTTAATGAATACTTTATCTTGTGTGGGAATATGGCACATTTACAAATAAAAAATAAATATAATACATATTCCTTTACATTGTGTTCTGTTACTCTCTTCAATATAACTTAGTAATTGAAAAGTATCCAGTTACTTTCCAAAGTACCTGGTAAATTAATGCCATTTTCATTTTGGACAAATCTAGTTTAATAAAGTTTACATTAAATGTGCCAACCTTGTCAAGTGCTAAAGGAAATATATTTTTTCACAAGAAATATTATTTCTTCACCTGTACCTATGGTGTCCACTGATATGCACATAATTAGCCTAGCATAAGTGTTTCAAGGGTGACAAAATGTCATTTATATAATAAACGTTACTTTCCTATTCAGTTTCACGGATTTCTTATCAATAATTTAGAAAGAATTAATAATATATTTATAGCACATGCTAGAAGTAGGATAAAATTATTTATAAATGCTTAATAAATGTTTTATAATGCTTTTGCCATCCATGTTATAAATGATAAATAGGTGACTATAGATACCTTATTAAAAATTAATGTCCAGTGGTTATGGTTATTCTATAACGGCTTGAAAAAAGTTATTAAAAGAGTGAATTAACATCATGCCTACATTCTATAAACTAATTATGGCAAAATATGTAAGCTTTGAAGTAGTTTGTAGGAATTGTTGGGTTATTATAGCTAATGATATTTATTCAGTGTTAGTAATTTACTGTGCATAATACCAAGTACACCGAGATTCTGTTTCTCTTAGACCTCAATTCCAGATCCATCATTGCCAAATTTTGGTTGGCTATGTCCTCAGATAACACAATTTCAAGAAAATTACTTGTAAGTCATTTATATTCAGATATAAACTTGAAATTGCCCTTTTAGTTAAGGAAGAAATAGAGATTAGGGTAGAGAACTGCAATTTTCTAATGTTTTTATCTTAGAATCATTATACCTTCTATTGATCTTTTATGAAGAAAAATATGGAGTCATGAATAAGAGGAGGCCTCACACTAGGGAAATCAACTCTAGGCAATCATTAGGATTACACATATGTCATTCAGTTCTCTCTTGCATTTCAGAAAATATGTGGAGCTAAATTATGGGCATACTGTATATAGTGTGGATAACCGACCCCCAAACAATCCAAATTTTTTATATGTGTGTGTGTGTGTGGGTGGGTGGGTGTGTGTGAGCGTATATGTGAGCATGTGGGCATGTGCATGTTGCTTTGTAAAAGTCATTCCACATCACTTTTGTTAAAACTCTCCAATATCATTATCTACTTCCACATCTGATAAAGTTATATTCTTACTTAACTTTCTCAGTTGCCCCCTGTTACTTTCAGAATGATGTTTCAACTGATTTGCATTTTAATACAGCTAGGGTGCCAGGATGCCAGATTGGAAGTTTCAATTTAGGGAGCAAAGATACACTGAAGATAAAGGAAAAAAAAGGGAAAAGGGAATTTCATCAAAATAGAGGAAAGACCAGTAGAGTAGACGAAGGGGATTGAGGAGGAGGAAGCAGAGACTGCAAAAGGGAAGAATAGTGGAATGAATCTGACTGGACTTCCATATGTGTATGCATGGGTGGTCCTGGCATAGAGTGTATTTATAGAACACTAATTTAAAAAAGAAAGAGAATAAACTGTAAATGGATTGAAGTGGGATCAGTGGCGGGAGGGGCTACGGATGGGGGGAATGCTGGGGACTGAATTTTGAGACCAGTTGTGTTCTGTGCTTTTGTGATTGTGTTGGGATATGTTCTAGTGTTGTATATAACTAAAAAGAATTTTAAAAAAATATTAAACATTAAAGATGAATGCATTCATATTAAAAAAAAAGGTACAACAGATACCAAAAAATTATGAGATAGGTCATAATGCAGATGTATTTGGAGAGAGACACAGCTGCCATCTGAGTCCTCCTGCTCAACACAGGAGGAAGAGGGGATCTGCCACACACTCAGTTCAAGTCTTCTGCAAGAGGCTTGAAAGGGACCACTTGAAGGATGTGCTGTGTCCACTTCTCTGGTTCAAAGAGGTTCTAACACAGAGTGCAGAATGAGGAAGAATCACTGATTCCATCACCATATCAAAGCTGTATGAATTCTGGGGACAAATGTGAAACCATCAAGAGGAAATTTTACCTGGTTATTCTAAAAGGAACTTGCTGAAGGAATGTTGGACAAAAAGCAAGTGACTCCTAAAAGAGAGGCTATGTGGGGAGCAAGAAGAGCCAAATATGAGTGATGTAGGAAGCTTTCCTGAGAACAGCAGCTTTAGAGAGCTACAGGCATTCATTTCCATTCACCCTGTGGACTCAGGATTTGAGTAACCAAGAATACTCGCTGTGCCCTGCATGGGGAAGTCCTGTGGGAAATTATTAATGTACACTTTCCTGTCCACAGTGCTGCACTGACAACACGCAAAGAAAGAAAGATGCAAACCCAGCCTCAGCACAGTTATGTTTATTAGATAATTAAGAACAATTTGAAACCTTAGTAACTATACAGAAATGGAAAGAGGGCCAGGGATGTAGCTCAGTGATAGAGCCTTTGCTTAGCATGCTCAAGGATGAAGTTCCATCCCCAGCACTGCAAAAATATAAAACACACACACACACACAAATCATTAGAAATAGACATCAATACAGAATGGTAAAAATATAAAACACATGATGTCACTGGAGAGCATTTAAAGGATTAGAACCAGGTAAGGAAGAGGAAACATTTCCATGGACTTAGATGATAAATATTGATGGAGAAGATAAAGATTTAGTATGGAAAAGTAAAGTATTGAAGGAAGGACATTATGTGCAGTTTCTCCCAGGTTATGAGAAAATGAGTCATTTGTGGAAATGCAAATTAGATATGCTTTATTGATGCAAAAACTGACAGACTAAAATATAAGTAGTTTAAGAGATTCGAGAGTGAACTAAAAACTGTAAAAGATAAGCAATGACTTCCATTTCCTTGGTATCCACATGTCCTGGATCATCTAAGCTATTTATTTCATACCCCAAAACACATTTCCTCTTTAATAGAATTTAAATTCTTGCCTCTTTAATTAAAACTAAGCTTTTGGGGAGTAGAAACTTTCTGCTGGTCTTTGCCTGATCGGAAGGCACCAAGAAGTGGGCTGTGTACCTAGCAGGCATTCAGTAATTATTTGTGTATTTCAGGATTAGTCACAACATCAGGCAAAGACAGTTACTTCTGCTTCTTTACTTAGCTCTATTGGAGGCATTTGCCATAATTTATTCAGGCAGGTCAGGCCAGGACTCTGGCAGACCATGAAAATGGAAATGAAGAGACTGACTTGAGAAATATGGAGAAAAGCATCAGGAGAATTTAGTGACAGACTGGATAGAATATGACAGAAACTCAGGTGCCATTTTGGAAAATGCCAAAAGCATTGTTGAGAGCAAAATCACCTAAGCAGGTGCCCTTATGCAATCAGGCAATGCCATGAAAGATCTCGTTATCACAGAAGGTTTTTTCTCTGTCTCCTTCCTGGCTTGCAAATACTGTCAAGCTACATTAGCACCAAAAGGAGTAAGATTGCAATGACCTTTACTAATCCACCACATTTATGTTTGTACTTTTCTAGCAATAAAGGTAACATTACAATTATTAATGTCAGCATTTTCTTTGGAAACAGTGGTGAACTCATTAAGAACACTGCCAGGTGTTGCCAACCCCAGGTGTGAACCTAGTGGTTAGTGAGATGTAAATAACTCTTTATGGAAAATTTGCAGTCTAACGAATTAGCAAGCTTCACACAAAGCCAAACTAGCTTCCTGTGATTAGCTTCATTACTCCACTAGCTGCTTTTGTGCAGGTCAAAGAAAAAAAGTGGCATATGCCCCTCCTTTTAGCATATAAATCACATTAGTATCTACCTCATTGCCCACTGTTTCCAAGGAGAACTGTCAGCCTATCACAAAAACTATGAAAAGATCCGCGCTGAAGTGCGTGTCAGAGCTCTTGGTATGATTTTGTCCCTTTCTCCGAGATGCATGCTGTTAGCAGTGATGTTCTGCCCAACTACTGAGATGCTGCTTCCACATTACTTGCTATTTAAGAGAGCATCATCTGCTGGTAGGGGTAAAGAGGAACAGTACTTTTGGATTCTTGTTCAACAGCTGCTCAGTGGCTAACAGCTATTTTGAGTTTCCATACCTGGTTCAAGATGCTGTTTTCCATTTCTTTTCCTATAATCTCTGAGACAAATGTCAACATGATTAGGATACAAAACAAAAAAAGAAAAGTAAGCATTTTGGGATCTTCGAGTCCAGATGAGCAAATCTGCTACTGTGACTTCTTTGTTAGTACTTGATACAGTCTTTAAATGTGAGCAGACACTTGAAGCACTTGAAGGGTTTATGTATTCCCACGAATGTCATCATAACAGTAATGACAAAGGAAATGTCTTTATGTGCTATGACAGCAGTATTAACTATGTGATCCTCGAGAAACATTTGATCAGTGTAGTTTACACATGATAACTTTTAAAACAGCCATTTTTACCTTTTTGCTTTAGCCTGAGTTGACTGCATATTTTTACATATTTGATGCAGCTTTAACTAATACAGGTACTAAGGGATGATTTTTGTGAAATAGGGAATAGTATTGTGGAATTCAACCTTGCCATAAGGTGCTAGACAGGGTATTTAACCTCCCAGGGAAAACAGGGGTAATAATTCCAACCTGGTAAGGTTGTGGTGAGCAATGAATGAGATGTTGTTATTTATCTATCAGTTTATATTAAGTAGGGTATACTTTCATAAATTCTGGTGTCATACTATTTCGAGAAAATAGCAATCAATGGAACAGAGTGCTTATACACTAAATATATTTATTTAGTCAGTACATTTAGTGGAAATTCAACTTTGAGAGAATGGTTAGATGAAGGAGCTAGGATCACTTTAAGAACAATTCCTGGGGTAAGCTTAACTCGGAGGTCTCATGGATGAATAACTGATAGTATCTTCTCTGTAGACTATAAACTTCACTAAATATACTTCATTTAAGATAATTTTGTTGATGTTGATATTTGTCTGTATATATCCATCATGTTAAGTGTATTTCTTGCCCAATATTCTCACCTTCACCAACAATAGTCTCAGAAATCACTCACTTTTAGGGAGAAGACTAACTCTACACCACACTGGAGTGCCCTGCTACCATAACATCAGGATAAATCATAAGCCCTATGAAAGTGCATAAGCCCTATGAAAAGCAAAGGAGAAAGGTGAATTTAGAATATGTGTCTACCAAGCCCTGCCCAGCAGACTCAGTGAAGTATGTCACCGGTGATGCAGCATTTTGAATCTGAATGTCCACCATGGCCCATGTGTTATAGCAGTGGTGGTACCATTGGGAAGTGGTGGAACCTTTAAGAAATGGGGCCAAGTAGAGAGTTTTTAAGCCTTTCGTGTTCCAAGGAAGATAGTTGGACCCCAGCTCCTTCTTCCACTCTTTAGACTTCTGGGTCATGAGTAATCGGTTTTACTCCATCATGTGCTTCTGCCATGTATGCTCAGTACTGTGTCAACAGTTATTTATGAAAACGAAGTAAAAGGTATTTCTTAATCCCAGGGATCATACTGACTGGGTAGAAAGGAGGGCATCCTGTGGTGTAGTGGAAACAGCCTTGTATTAAGAGTTGTCTTAGCACATGTTCTGTTGCTATAGTGAATATCTGAGTCTGGGAATTTTATAAAGAAAGGAAGTTTATTTAGCTCACATTTCCAAAGGTTAGAAATCCAAGACCAGGTGGTCACATCTGCCTGACATATGGTAAGTGCTTTGTGCTACTCTATACATGGTGGAAAAGAGGAATGGTAACTGTGGAATTGCAGAAGAGGTAAAACACAAGGAATAGCCTTATTTTATAAGAACCTCACAAGAACTAATCCATTTGCATAAAAATTAATCCAATTTAAAGATAACTAACTTATCTCTTGAGACAAATATTAACCCATTCAAGGAAAAAGTCCTCATGACCCAATTATCACTTAAAAGCCCCACACCCCAGAATCTTCATGATAGCAATCAGATTTAATCACAAGTATGGCAATGACAAACCACATTCAAACTGGAGTAAGAGTGAAAGGACTTGGATTTCAAACTTAGCCCAACATTCTATATGTATTTACAAATTTGAAGAAAATCACTGTTTTTTTAAAGTTAGTTTCCTCATCTGTATTATGAGACTCTAATAATAATAAAACAGTGTTTTGACTTTATCACATTACAAATAAAATCTGATTGAATATAAGAGGAAAGTTTTATAAGCTGAAAGAATACATTCTCTAGATTTAGCCATGTGAAGAAAGGAACGGTACCTTTTGTTTTATGATATTGTATCCATCTCTCAAGTCAGTACATTTAGTGGAAATGCAACATTGAGAGAATGGTTAGATGAAGGAGCTAGGATCACTTTAAAAACAATTCTTGGGGTAAGATTAACTAGGAGGTTTCATGGATGAGTAACTGATAGTATCTTCTCTGTAGACCATAAACAAAAATTTAGAAGGAATTAAAAAGGCAGCTTCAGATTAGTTTTAGAAAAAAATTATGAAATTCTTTTAATCTGGCCCAGGGAAGAAGTATTATAATTATTTTTAAATTCACAAAATAGCTAGATAAAGTTTGCTATATGCCATCATTAGCTCATTTAATCCTTTTGATGACTCTGTAAAAAAGGTAATATACTATCCCCACTGTATATAAGAGGAAATAAAGGCAGAAAATAGTTAAGGTCCTTGCCTGTGTAGCACAGGCAGTAGATCACCCCTGTCTGTTTGCTTTCTTGTCGCATTCTGCTATTCTTCCAGTCTTCATAAGATGGATTGTTTTACCTATCGGACACTTGGGGGAGCAGTAAAGTAGAACAGTATTAAAGTTAATAATTTACAAAATTGTTCTGAAAGGAAACAGGGAAAATGGTAACATCCTTGAGAGAACCCCAAAACTGGGATTTATAGTAATGACTAAACTTTTGAGCACAGCATTGAGGTGCATGCCCATCATCCCAGTGACATGGAAGGCTGAAGAAGGAGGATCTCAAGTTCAAGACTAGACTGGGTCACTTAGAGAGACCCTGTCTCAAAGAAAATAAATAATTACAAAATACATGTTCTTTGTGATCTCATTTCTATTATTATATCCTTAATTGTATGTTGCCTCTATATGTATCCATGACTTATCCATACTGTCGGTGTTTTCTAGGACATATTTTGTTGCCCTCATCTATCTTTCTCTAGACTCACTGTTCTCTCTGTATTCTCAACTAAGCCCCACCCTCACACACCTTTTACAATCTGGAGCTCACACCCCACTTCTATGATGGTATCCCACAAAATTGACCAATTTTTTCTTTATGTTTCTGTAGCTCTTCTTGAGAAATCTGTTACAACTATCACCTCATATTGCAGAAAGACCAGACATGTCATTGAAAGATTCTATTGTTAGCAAAATAAGTAGTCTTGAAAAAAAAAAGGGGGGGGTGCTATTTTCACATTAGAGGATGAAGATGTCTGTCTTCCAATTTAGCTCTTGAGATTTTCAATAATACTGAAGATGATAATGTCTTAAAATTTCTTTAGTCTTTCTCCATTCAATGCCATGTCTACAGTTCAAAAAAACTTGTTAGCTATAGGACTACTTCTACTAGGATACACTTTAATGAAATATTCTTAGCAATAAAGCTAATATTTATTGACCACTTACCATGTGTTAAGCAGGTGCTAAGCACTTTTCCTGGAAAATCATATGCAATCACAATATTATCATTGCTAAACCTACCTAAGGAAATCAAATAACTTATCCAAAATCACACACCTGGTAAAGTATGGGACCAGGATCCAATCCAAACCTTGTCTAATCCCAGAATTAATCTCATTGTCTATTTGCTATAGGGTTCCCAACTCTATCTGTTCTTTTAAAATAACTAAAAAAAAAAAAAAAAAAAAAAAAGGGAAATATCCTTGGTGTGGAGTTCTAATCTGCATTAGGACTCAAAGAAAGTTCTACCTTTAAATCAGTAGGTTGTTACTTAAGGTGGGTAAGAGCAGAGTATAGTTGGTGTTGTGGGAAAAGAAGCCCATAAAGGAGAAGGTAAGAGACAGCAGGTGGAGGAGTCTTCCAATGAAGGGAGTGTGTAGGTAGGAAGGAGAGAAGGGCCCTTCCAACCCTGCTCTGGAAAACTTTGGAAATACTGCTAGAGCACAAATATATTTCCATCATGCTCAATGAACAGAAAGGGAAATACAAGTAGTTTGTGGGAGGCCTGTGGATACATGTTTTTAGCATTTCATTTACATTATATTAAACGAGTAACTAAAGACATATATTATTTGCAACAAATATTCTGATGACACAACTGTGTCATCTATATTTTAAACATTATAAATGAAGTGCTTTAGTAAATAGGAACTGACTTACACCAATCTATTAAATAAGGGCCACTGGAGGCAATACAATTAGGCGAAGAGTCTAGCAATATCTTAGGCCTCTGCTCTTCTAATCCCCATATGGAATAATTCTTCAGAAGCTTTTCTTCTGTTTTCTCAGATCAAATTAGCACTACACTACAGGCATATTGTACTTGGTAATTGCAGAACTCAGGGACAGAGGTAGGGAGTCACTGGATCTCAAGGCAGCTTATCCATGGTACAGTAGCAGGTTAATCTGTTAAGACTAAAATGCAGGGATTTAATCAAGAGAGTGTGGAGGATTCCTTCACATGAATATGTAGCAAAACAGGGAGTTTCTGCTTGAAAGGAGATATACTGAAGTTCCATGTTTCCATGGCCATAAAAAATGGAACCGTACCCTGAAATATGTTCTTAGGTGGGACATCTCAGCTTTTGAAGTTTAATTACCTCACAAGTGACAACTATGGTCTTACATAAAACAATTCATTTAAATGCCATTCTGAAAAAACAAAAAAAAAAAACAGTTTGGAAACATGTTCATCCATCCTTCTCTTCCTAATTTAGCAGAAGGAAACAGTGCAGTAAGAAAAAAAAAATAGTCTCGTTAGTTCAAGTTGCGAGGTCAGCAAATGCCAGGTCATAACAGATTTTTTTTAAACATCTTTATGATGATACCCATCGCTCATCCTCTGCTTCAGTAGTAGAGAAATATGGCAATTATTAACCAAACAGATAGGTCCCCAGGGCTCTAAATTTGCATTAGAGTTCATATCCCAGTGTCCTCAGTATTTTGAGGTCACCAGCATTTTAGTGCAGTATTTACATTTCATCCCTCATGATGAAGAAACATGAGACCTTGAACAGATTCCACAATGTTCATTTGTATTTTGCTTTGTCCCACGCTTGCCCCTCTTGGGTTTCACCTACAAGATGTGAAATTGTCTGCCTGGGGATAGAAGGGGTAGTGGGAACAAAAGAGGAAGACTATTTTGGATCAAATGGGAAAATGTGTTTTTTAGAGAAGACATTCATATTTATCTTTGAATCAGAGACTGTGAAGATTGAGGAAAAGTGATTGATAGAAGTGACGCATATTATGTTTATTATCAAAGAAAACTTTTAGGACTGAGGATGATGGGGTGTTTGCCTTGCATATGTGAGACTCTGGGTTCAATCTCAAGTACTGCAAGAATTAAGAAATAACTAAAAATGGAAAAAAATTATTGTATTTTTATTTATAATGGTTGTTTTCTTTTGAAGCAAGTTTAAATTATATAAATTATTTTTAAATAAGTATAAAAGTAGAGTATATCAAAATAAGTGATTCAATTAGAGTTCATTTATTTGTAAGATAATCCTATTAAAACAGCAATTTATATAAACTCTAAATATTCAAAGAATATAATAATTACTCTATATAATTAACATTGCAAATCATTTTATGTGAAATGAAATGGACCGTTGACAAGAAACAAGTAAATACTTCTTCATGACTGCCATGCTATTATTTAGCATTTTAAAGCAAATTGCATAAGCCTTCCAGGAATCTTCTTTTACTATCTAAGTAAGATAGAGTATAAAAGTAAGATGTTTGCTCAGAACGTTGTCTGTTCCTTCAGTCCCTAGGATATTATTTAGGGCATAATTGCTGCTTTGAGTAATTTTTCATAAATAGTATATGATGTATTCTATAGTGTAGAGATGGAATTCATGTTTAAATATGCAGAAAGATAGACTAGAATGTAATGTTTGTTTCCAATTTGTTCTTTTTCAGCACAGCAGGGCACTAATAATAGAGCAGGGAAAGGATACAATGACTTTTCAAGGTAGCTTCCAACTTTCCTTTCTACTTACTGTTATATGAGGTGGCAAGTCAATTGGAATAGAAAGAAATCATTTTGAAGCAAAAAAGAACATGTCTTCCATACTTTCATATATTTGAAGTAGACATCTTTAATGACCTATTCTGTCTTTTTAGCAAGTCATTACTATAGTTGAGCTAATTTTTTTCTTTTGGTAGTCTTTAGTATTGTAATAGACTACTAAGGGCTGTCAGATAATTCTTAGTTGTCCTCAGGCTAATTGTGCAGGAAAGCCATGGTAGAAGATTGTGCCAGGCTGGAGTTGATAAAGTTGTTTCTCCCAATTATTATTTTAAGATGACTCAATTGTATGACCTTGGACAAGATAAGAAATTACTTTAGCGACACTCATTTGTTAATTATAGCCATATAGCCAGAGACTATATGCTAAGGACAAAGTGACTTTATGGATATACACACACACACACACACACACACACACACACACACATATACATACATATATATGTATATATGCATATATATACATACAGATCTTTAAATATGATTGTTATAAGTTGTCATTGGTACCCTGAAATAAACTTGCTTCTCTGAGAGATAATATAAAGGATGCATCTGTTTTAGAATACGTGCTTTAGGAAGGTATTGATTGGGAACATGCAAGTGCAAAGAGATCTAAAACCTTAACATATGTTAATATCAGATCAACTTCTCTTTAGGGCTTGTTGCAAGATTGATATGATGAGATATCTGTGGAAGACCATTCAAACTGAAAATGAAATATAAATGTACAATGTTGTGAATATTCAAGAAGGAATGGGAGAATGGTTTTTCCTCCCCCATTGCTCAGAGGATTGTATATAGATGACCAACTTTAGTCCACTGCTAGGAGAACACCAGAAGAGAAGACTCAGGAAGTGACTTCAAGTTCAAGAACCTTGCTTGATTTGGGACTATATGATGCCACCTAGAGCTTAGCTCCATTATTCTAGTTTATAAAATCATTTGGTTTAATGTTACTTTTTAATATAGTAAAATCCATTATAATATAAATGCATGCAATTTTTCATATTCCTGAATTTTATCATAGGGTTATTTAAGTTTTTAAAGATTTAATAAACACTAATGTAGAAAGCCAAGCTGTAGCACAAAAACATTTTTCTCTAACAGCAGGGCCCATTTAATTTAATCTTGGAATACATGATTTATCCTTAAAGAGAGATACTGTTAGAAAAAAATGAAAAACATTGTTCATGGCCATATGTTATTGTAAAACAGCATATTTGAATATTTTAAAGACACTAAATTTGGTCCAAATCGAAGTAGGCTTTTTTCTTTTGTTGACAGTATGAAACATATGCTGGGAATATGAGCCATAATTAAGCAGTAAGAGACAACAGGGTGTGTGTTGTGTTGGGAATGTGCCATGTACTGGGTGTGTGTCATGTGAGGCCAAAGAGAGAAAAGCCCACAGCCGCCACCATGGTGGCACAGTTCCAACCCAACATCTGAGCATATGCCTTGCAGCATGCTTCTGCCTTATTAACATGCCCTTATTATGAATAGTGCTACTTTATTGTATAAGAACATTGCAAATCTTTATACTTGTGGCCAAACTCAGAAGAAAGCAAATTTTACATGAGACCTTTTCCCCTTGATATGTTAAAGGGTTTGCACTACATTGTTTCCTATATATATTTTTTTTTTTTTTTTTTTTTTTTGTGGTGCTGGGGATTTGAACCCTGGGCCTTGTGCTTGCGAGGCAAGCACCCTACCAACTGAGCTATATCCCCAGCCCTGTTTCCTATATTTTAAAGACAGGCTTCTGTTGGGAGATGTAGCTTCTCCACAAAATGTCCAAGTAGGCTACTGGAAAGTACAGAGGTGATTTGAACCCAACAGGGAAGTGCTAGCTCAGAGTTAAAACTTGAACACTCCAGCACAATTGAAAACTGAAGTAATTTGTTTTGCTTCTCCACTTTCAGGAAATAGGTTGACCCGCTGAAGTTCTTAAATAAGACAAACATACATCTTGTTCCAAGAATCTCTTGAGCTTTAAAAAATGGTACCTAAAGTAAGAGAACAAAACAAATTTCAAATTTACTGTTTTCTTGTTACACTTAAGAATGTGTTTTCAGAAATGGGCAGAAAGTGATTTGCCTTTTTCTTTAATTAATTTTGTGGCTTTCATTTTAATGTAATTATTTAATTTTAACTTGTCTTTTGATCTGCTTCTTTAAAAATGCACTTTGGCAAGGGACACCTTAAGAGGTTGAAGACATTAGTCAGTGTCAAGGCAGTATTACTCAGATAGAGGGAACCTGTGCACATTGAATAATCGAAATTCTGACCAGGGAAGACAGTAGCTAGAACCCAGCACACTTAATTTGTGACAAAACTAGATTTGGTTTATGTTTCAGAGAGAAAAAAAAAAAAAACTGATATATTTCTGTTTTATTGGGGAATTAATACAATATTTATGGCTCTGTACAGTAATCAAAATGCCAATACCCATTGAACTATGATGAATATTAGTATTGATATTAGCCGGCCTAAGAAAAGTTAAAGAATAATTAACTTCTTATGAAATTTGTTATATTTGGGAAATTTTTCATAAAAAGAGAGAAGAGAAACAGAGGAAAATATCAAATTCTGAGAACTATATTTCAGTATTGAACTTCCTATAGTTATGCTTTTTATAACACATCTCTTAAAATAGTTATAATTTAAAACATGATATATATGCATAATATAGTGTAATGTGTGTAAACTATTTGTAACATAGGACATTTACACAGTTAGAAAATAAGTGAAAGATAATTCCTATTGCCAGGATGCTTAAAATGTACTAAATTGGATTAGAGAATGTATAGGGGATTGTAATAAAAGGAGAATTTGATGTCAGAAATTCAGAGGGAAATCCTACTCTGAATTGGGAGAGTGGGGAGGAGCTCTCCGCAGGGAGTGGTACTTAAGTTTCAGGTGTAAGTAGGTTATAATTAAGTATAGAAGTACAGAAGAGTAAATGAAGAGAGAGGTATTTGACAGCTTTTTTTTTTTTTTTTTCTTTTTTTTTTTTTCTTTTGTGGAGCTGGGGATTGGACCCAGGGCCTTGTGCATGTGAGGTAAGCACTCTACCAACTGAGCTACATCCCCAGTAGTATTTGATAGCTTTTGATGGAGTAAGGAGCAGCCATGAAGAGGAAGCGTCGAGGGAGGTCCTATTTTCTTGGGAAATAGATGAGACAATTGGAGAGACAAAATGCTTTTGCTCACCTAATTTTCAGGTGAGAGATGCAGTTCCCACACAGTTGACTTAAAGAGACACACAGTAAGAATGAGCTGAATGTGAACATGCTGACTATACAGTCCACTACTTTTTTTCATACTGTGAATGAACTTGAAAGGCAGATTGAAGAAATGCTTTATTTAAGCAGCAATGGAAAGCCCGTCAACTCATTTAATAAGTATGAAGGATTCTTCAAGGTAGGCTGAGAGAAGAAATAGGGAAGATTCTTCCAACTGTTATATGGAGGAAGGATTGCCCATTTCTGTCTGATTAAATCAAAAAAGCAATGGAATATATTCATGGGGAATGAAACTCAGTAGAATAATAAATGAGAAATTTGGTGGAGCACTTTTTAGAATGTGAAACAGTGCAAGGTACTTCTCAGACCTAAGAAATCAATGATACAGTCTACCAGAGAATCTTAATTTTCTCACATTTGGAGAAAACCTCCCATACATCCATAATCTGTCTCCTTCTCTGTCTCAAATGTAGATCATGATCTTGAGAAAACAAAATAAACATCAAAAGACATAAAGATATTATCAGAGAGACATTGGGAAATGGAGAGATATGAAGATATTTTTATTCTTAGATACCTTTACTTGTCATTTTAAACTAAGACAAAATGAAAACTAGTCCTTAAGTAGAGGGAATAAAATTGGTAACAAATATAAAAACCTATAAAGCCAAACAAAATCTGGACTGTTATATTTTGGACTTGAACAAAATTAATAAGCACATTTGGCATATGAGAACATCATAAATTTCATGCAAAAGTTTCCTTTAGAGAAATGCACCTTCTGACAATAGCACCCACATCTCAGCTGTCTTGAATAACAGTGCAGATCAATAAAAATGCTGCTTTGGAAAAATGTCCATTCGGTCAGAGCCTGTGAAGCCAGGTTCCTTTACTTCTCTCTCATGACCAAACTTACATGATTACTCCCCTTCCCTGACCCCTGTGTGACTTCAGTGTGGGGAGAAGCATCTGCAAATGACCAGCAATGTAGGATTCCCTTCCTTCCCTTTGTAGAAATGTGGGTTTGACTCGAGGGGATTCCTGGCCAAAGATATCAGAAGAGGAGCCCTATGGTTTCTACGAGAGGAAACAATCAGAAAATGAGCTGATAACTAAGGATACAAGCAAAGGTGAAAATAAATTAATGTGAACAAGTTGGAAAAGGAGAGATCACTTTTTGTAAAAGAATTATTTTGGGCAAGGAAATAAGAAGTAGGTCTGTGGTCATGGAAAAGTCACTCCTGTATCACATTTGTTTTTATTCTCCTAACAGCAGACTGGAAAATAAAATTTTCTCCAGAAAATAAGAGAAAATTGTTCGTTCTTTATTCACCATAATTGAGCCTGAAATTTTGAACACTGCTTAGATGGAAAATGCCACAGAAAACAAAATACTGGTCGAGTTCAAATACCAGATGTGAAGCATTTGCTAAGAAAAATACACCTTTCAAATATACTTGAAACTATAAACAGAGAGATAGGAATAGTTCATAACATTTCTTTATTTTTTTATATTATTTCAGGTTTGTATAAGTTTAGCAAAGACTTCAGGAATTTTACTTAGCCTCTTAAATGTGAATTTATTTGGAGAGAGAATTGAAAATAATATATTTTATAGCTACCAAGGTTTAGGGACATTTTTATGGTTCCATAGTTAATTCCGTGAAATTTTCTGTTAATTCTGGATCTTGAGTTGCAGAAGTGCATGTTGGGAAAAATGTGGAAAAAAACAGTTTATACAATGAGAAAGGTGTTCCAACAGTATTGGTAATAAGAATACTATTACTTATTAGGGATTACTAGGTGCCTGGCATTCTGCTAATGCTTTATATGCACCATTCACTGTGCATAACCTCATATTTAAGATTGTATTTTTATTTTTTAAACCTGGCAGTCCTCCTCACATTAGAAATGACAAAGTCAAGGTGAAAGATCTTTCCCAAAATCACAGAGTTGCTAAGAAGTGAGACAGAAGTTGGAAATAAGATTTTTTTTTTTTCTATTTCAGAGCCTATAGTTTAACTTCCGTGCTATAATTTAGCAGGCTCTAAGGAAACAATTCAAAAGTTCAATATGCTGAAAGACTTAATGACAAAAATGATGGGCAGAATTTATCTCATTGACAATGACAGGCTAATACCATTACAATAAAGAAAAGTGTAGTTCGGTCTTCTTTGAATTTAGACTTGACATATTTATTGTTTCTTCCTAGAAGGATGGGTTTCCCTTCAACTTGATTTGAATAGACACTGAATAAGCACAGCTGCTTTATCTTTTAACTTTGGCACAAACAGGAATGCATGAAAAGTTCCAAATGAGAATGAACAGAAATTCTTTGGAGTGAAATAGAGCAATAGAAATACAGTTCCACTATTACAGAAAAGAGATACATTCTTATCATAAACTCCACCAGATTGAACACCACCTAGGAATAAATAAATGAATTAGCGATCAACCAATTATTAATTAAGTGCCCACATGTGCACTAGCAACATGAAGTTAAAAGGGTAGTGATAAAATCTGATGCTTGTCCACACAAAATTCAAGAGAGACATTCAGGTAGTTTGACACATGGTATTAGGTAGCCTGGAGGGATAAGAAGATGACCTCAGGATTCGCTGTCTGGATCTCATTTCCTGCTCTTTCACTTACTAGTACTATATGTCTTCAAAATCAATTTCCTCATCTGTAAAATGGGGATAATAATAACAAGAATAAGAGCAGCATGCAGCAGCAATTTTGGGAAACACAATTTTAAAACTCAGCCAATGCATAAACTATACCAAAAAGATAGAAGAGATAGAAAGCAGTTTTATTATTATTGAGGTAACCAATAAACAAGAATGGGATAGGCATCACAGGTAATCTGCTAAGGAGATTGCAAAGACCAAAGGAAATTTCACCTTTTGCAGAGTAAAACAGATACAACCAGTTACATCTGTGTTCTCAAGGTAAATAATAGTCCTCAAATGAGAGGGTTTGAGAGTAGCATTCGTCACACCCAGTTCATCATACATTTATCTGGCTGTTAGGTGACCATCTATGTTAGTTAATTGACCTGTTCTAAGAGGAAAATAAACTTCTCATCTCTATGATGGGGTAAGTTTTGCAACTGGAGCAGGGTGGCCACTGAAGTTATCTCCTGCCCTCCCTCAGAAACTGGGAGATAGGTTTGGGAGGGCTTTCTTCCTTAATAGATACATTGTAGATAAATGATTCCCCAGTGCTTGAGGAAGGCATTCCTGGTTTCCAAAGTTAGAATAAGACTTCTTTACTTATAGAAACTTTACATACAATTCAACATGACCAAAGAAGAACTTGCTGTTACAAGTTCTCTAAAGTAAATGCCCTACAAATAGACGGAAGCAAGATGGTGGGGGCAAGTATCTTCCTATTATTTCAACAGGAGGAGTTTATTTTTATTTTTAATTTGTATTTGTCCTTACTCTTACCAAATATGGAAGCTTTTTGAAACAGTGACTGGGGTAACAAAAACACTGTAAAATATTTCTATTATTACTATTAACATCGATTATAATGATTGGGTCACAATTGGAAATTTTTGTATATGCAAAATAAGACAAGTCAAGGATATGGATGTTGGGGTCATCACTAAAAGGTTAGAGAACAAATGGAGCTGTAAATGGGACTGGAAGTTATTGCTGGATACCTGCAGAGTGTAGAGAATCATGTTACAGAAATAAGAATAAAATTTTTAAACGTAGAAGAAAACATTAATATCCTCCCTAAGGTTAGATTCATAGAATATAAGTAAATGGATATGACCACAGAGAAGGGCTGTGTTTGGAAATAGTGAAGAGGAGAATGTTGGACATTGTACTCTGATATATTTACAGAAATCTTCTAAGATGAAATTTAGATGATGAAATGGAAAAGTATTGTAGAGAAGGTGACAGAAGGGTAATGTGCTAAAAGTAGGTTTCTTAGTATGCTAAGCACATAGTGACACGCTTATAAAATAAATTTTACGAAAGCAAGATGATCAACTGGTATATGTTAAGTAACATGTGTAACTAAGGTGGTGCTAGAAGAAATGGAAGATCAGCACACCTCCATGTTGGCATACAGGAACAAGAGTCAGAATGACAGCAAAATGTTCTGCCTAGAAAAAAATTTGAATAGTAATGACTTTAGAAAACTAAATAAATAATAAGGAAGGTCATCAGGACTTTTCATCTGTGAAAAATGAGGGACTGAAAATGAAAACAGAAGAACTGGACAAAAAGCTACAAAATGAAGAGTAAAAACTACTATCAAGAGACAATTTTTTTATGTTAGGTTAAGTGACTGAAATATATATTAAATTTATCAAATAAAATATATATCCACAAATGATTCCTAGGGGCCATTAGTCAAAGACTCTTGAACTTATTCACAGATAAGCCCTCCTACCCTGCTCTAAAACTGTCATGTAAGAAGTTAGATACAAGCTTTGAAATTAAGATGGTAGTGATGAGGACCAGCAGGCCCATGGCTGAAGAATGCATGGTGTTCTCACCTTGAAGCTATCATCACTTCTCAGACAAGCTCAGGCATCTGTCAGTCACTATTTTAATGGAGGACCAACCTTTGTTCTGGAGTTGATTCTCCACAAAGGACTATTGAACTGAACTGTAGTGTCACCATTCTTTAGGAATCATGCTAATTTCTGAATAGTCAGGGAGTTTTAGGGGAGCAAAGGTGGTTTGGTAGAATTACCCAGGCAACACCAAGGGCAAAATGAATCTACAATGGGTAAGAACCACATGGCTGTTAATATTTATCCAAAAGAATTTGGCTGAATGAGAGTAAAAATAGAAGGAAGTAGACAGGGGTGTTAATAAAAACTTGGGATTTGTAAGGAAAACCCAGATGGAATGTCAACAGAAGGAGAAGTTTGTTTTGAAGAAAAACTTATTATATGACTCCTATCCCATTCAACTTTCTATTTGCAATTTAAGGGAAATTCTCTAGTCACTCTTCCCAGCAATAATTGTAGGTATCTCATTAAGTGACATCTAAATTGCATTGTATGAATATTTTATAAGGCAATTCTGTTCATCTAATCATCATATTGAGAAGGGAAGGACTGGTTTATTTCTGATATCTGCACTATTTGTTGTTGTTTAAGGGAGTTTTCCTTTCCCTTACAGATCTGACTTTATTATCCCAAGGACAAGCATGCTTTATTCAAAAATTTCTGGCTATGGGAAATGGCTAATTCAGTACTGGTTCCTAGCAATGATGTCTCAGTGGAATATTCTCTTTTTAAGTTGTCAAAAGTTTTTCTTTTCATCATAGGAGAAAATAAAATAGCAGGACTGGCCAAAGTGCCATAGGCTTTGGCAAATCATCCATCCTATATAGAAATGTTCCATCTCTTTAAATTTTTATAAGAATCTGTCCTTCTTGCTAAGAAGAGTAAGAGTCTTCAAGAATAATGAATATGGTCAATATTCAAGGTACATTTCTTTTCCAATTTTTAATAACCCTTTTGCCCTTTCATTACTTCCTTACGTTTGGAGATAGTAATGTAATTTAATATCTATGAATCAGAAAGAAACGAATCAAGGCAAAGACAGGAGCAGATATTTTGTTTCTGACAGTATTGAGATGAATTAAATAGGGAACAAAGAATAAGAAACTTTTGTTTTTCAAAAAGTGCTATCTTTTTAAACCCAGTAAAAAGTAAAGTTTCATCATTTACAAACTACTGATGGGATATAATATTTTAAATCTACAATGGGTAAGAACCACATGGCTATTAACATTTATCCAAAAGAATTTGGCTGAATGAGAGTAAAAATAGAAGGAAGTAGACAGGGGTGTTAATAAAAACTTGGGATTTGAAAGGAAAACCCAGATGGAATGTCAACAGAATTTTTTTCCCTACATTTGTTAAGAAAGAGATGTTTTCCTTGATGATTATGAGGAGTTTATGTTGTGATTTATAATTATATTAAGCTTTTGGTGAACCCTTTTTATCACTTTAGGAATTAAAGAAAGAAACAATGGTCCAATTTACTCAGTTGGTTGCAACTCATTGAATAATGTACCTTCCTAAATCAATCTTTTCAGAGAAATGCTAAGAACTGTGGCATGCAGCAGAAAAAAGAAAGGAATGATAAGAAGTTTAGATCATCGAGAATCTCAGGTTTAGCAAGAGAGAGTCTGGGACAACCTGATCAGTAAGGTAAAATATGGATAGGGCCAACACTTAAGAAAGCCCTATTTTTCTCAAATCCAGAGCACAGAGCAGTGAATGGATAGTACAGGTAGACAAGTTCAGGGAAAGCAGATAGAAGAATAAGATTAATGTACTCGAATAACCAAACTATGATCTATTCACTCCAAAAGTAATTAATAAGACAAAGACATTTTCTATAGAACATGTACTAAAGTGTTTAAGTTAGCATGTTCAAAGTTTTTCATTCCTTTTAACAAAGTACAAATATGGTCACTTTTGATGAATACAATGCAAAGGAATTCTCAAACATATATTTGCTTATAGGATATTAGATCTTATGATTATAAATTTTGAAAATTTTTGAAAATATTCATATAGATTATATGTTAAACATGTGTATCTTATATAACATTATCATTTTTATTGTATTTTTTTCTTTCTCAGGATTTTACTTATTTATGCATATGTGTATTTATTTATTTACTTTTAGGATATCACTCATAGCACATGACCATATGAAAGGTAACTTTCTCATTCAGTTTGTGCTAAAACTTGCTTTTTTCACCAGTATTTATTTATTTTTTTTAGATTAAAAGGTTTGACTTTCTCTTTCCTTAGTTTGGGAAGATAGAGTCAATTCATTTATATCATCTCATATATCTAAGAAGTACTGGAAGAATAAAATAGGATCAGAAGTTTCTTAAAGAGTATCTAAACTATAGTTTAATCTGGTAGGTATCTGATAATAATAGTGTGGGATAGCTCATATTTCTAGAGTGTTTCTACATAAAACAAGCAGTCCAATTATATTTGATACAAAGTGTAGCAAGGCTATATTGTTTGTTTGTGTGTAAGTTCACAAGAAAAGAAAATATAGGAAATAGAAAGCAAGAGGTACTACACTGGATTCCAATCACTTGATAGTCAAAAGAAGCATGGAAGTATATAAAGCAAAGTACCTGTTGAATTCCACTTATTAGAGGTACGAAACCTGCTTGATATAATCTTTCTGAATAGAGGGTTAAAGAATTTTGTGAAAAGAACGGTTTCAGAAACTCATAACCCTATCACCAGAAATATTCTGCCCTAAAATATGACTTTGCTTCTCACACATATTTATTTCACAGTATGTAGGACATTATATCAGAAGTTGAGAATCAAAGAGATGTCATGTAATGCCACCAAATGGTTTATAAATTCAATTTGATGATTAATGGTATGGCTTATATTGAGGGAAAAGACAGTAAGCTTTAAGGCAATGGCAGACATATAGGTTAAGCAGAAGTTAAAGTCTTATGCTCATATTTGAGGATCATTTAGATAGAAGTAGTCCATGATGGCAGAGGAAAAAAAAAATGTCCAAGAAAGAATGCTCCTTTCTAAAACAGTGGAATGACTGATAGCTAGTAAAAGAAGAGAGAATTGATTAGGCAATTGCTCAGGGAAATTAAAAGCTGAGAATGTATTGAAAAATAATTCCTGCTCCCCTCCACATTGGCCATCCCTATAATACTGCCATCCACCTCCAATCTATTGGTAAATATTTTTATTTAGGACTCCTTTTTAGATTATATCTCATCCTACAGTGGTTACCGTCTGAGGGACAGGGGAAAGCTACTGTGTTCTCAAATGCATGTGCTTCACACCACTGATATTAGAGAAAATTATTGTTAAAACTCAGGTAGAAAATCTGAGAATACCCATTACTCAGGCATAACTGAGTTTGAGCCCTTGTTATTATTGTGATGTACTATGTTTAAGTGCCTACAAAGCCTTAAAAGAAATGTTAACACTTGTCATTTATATAATTTGACATTTCCCAACACAAAGAGAAAAAAATGACAGATGGTATATTTAGAGTCTTAAAAAGTAATGATATATTCTGAGTGCATATGAATAAACAAAAATATATGTTATATATAAACAAAAATAAATACTGAAAAACATATTAAACTAAAAAATATGTGGCTAAAAGAAACCTTAGAGGCTTGATTGATAGTCATAAGTAGTAGATTTTGAAGTAACTTTTGTACTTACATTAGTTTCAGTAGAAATGTTTTTGTGACTTAAAGAACTATTAATCTTCATAGGTCTTAATTTACTTTATTATATCTGAGAATTTATGGCAAAGAACACAAGAAAAACAGATATTTCTTATAGTAAAACCCCTATTCTTTGCTATATCAATTCACTTCAGATTTAGCCATAGGTTTAACCCCATCCCTCACAATACCACAAACTTTACAAACCATAATTCAGAAAATAGCTGCATTATCTTTATCTTTTATTCACTTTATTTTCCTAGCCCATGACTTGCCCTACCACAGTATAGTTATGATAAAATTTTTCATCTCAACTTTTATGAAAAATCAATAGCAGGAACTTAGATAGACGGAATTTAAATTGGTGTCCAGAGAAATCCATTGATGCCTTCCTCTCTCTACACAAGAAACCAGAGTTGTGACTCCAGAGAGTTTCTACCATTTACAGGCCAATTTTCAATGAAGTAATTCTAGTCATAAATCTTAGTAGGGAAACACTATTGTTGAATATTATAGGTATTCCATTAATTGAGAGGAATGCTGGGTCTGGGATCTACTTCCCCAAGGGCCTTCTTGCTATCCTGTGTTTGGGTATACTCAGCTATTCAAAAAAAAAAAAAAAAAAAAAAAAAAAAAAAAAAGAGAGAGAGAGAGAGTGAGAGACAGAGACAGAGAAAGAGAAAGAGAAAAAAAGAAAAAGTCACTGATTTAACTCTGCCCATTTCCGTTGGGATTTCCAAATGCTAAGTGCTAATGAATCATTTAGAAGTCTGCTATTTCCTCATTCCTTCTGAGTTGCAAAGCTTTTGTGTCTCGGCAAGAAACATCAAGGTCACTTGAAGGTCGGACTGAGAATAAACCACATGAAGTATACATCTGTGGTTGGGTTATGTTCCATGAACAATCCTGTGGTCTCTTATTTCAATGCTTTGAAAATATTCATTTAAAGACTAAAAAAGCAAATTGCTTGTTTTTAGTTGATCCAAGGTCTTCTGAGAGATTAAAATATTACTGTTTAGGCAGAATCAGTAGTAAAGAAAAAGGAAAATTATAATGTTTATAGTCATTTTAGTTATGGCTTTTAAGTTCTAGAAAACCAAACATATAAAATTTCAATTAATCTTATAGCAATAATTTGAGTTGGCCAATTATATACTTACTAAGATATTTCTTGTCAAAGTGTTCCAAAATTCTATGCACTTTTGACATATTTTCCATTGTTCATAGAGCATGCCATTTTCTTTATAGAAACTCATTATTTGATGATACACAAATCAAAATGAAGAAAACAAAAATGCCACTCTGAGTCCCAAATTAAAGAATCTTTCCTTTTCCTATGATAGATGAGTCAGTGAGGATAAGAGATGAAAGATACTTGAAACCTCCCTTGATATATAATTCTTTTTGAATTGCATCATTCCAATGTGTTTATGTGCCTTCCTGTCACATTATGAGATACAATACAACTCTAGAAAGATTGGCAGTAAAGAAACATTAAGTACTAAAAATTAATTTCCTCAATGGTTCCTAAAAAATTTCATTAGCCTACAGGGTTAATTTTACAGTTTTAGTGCAATCATTATTTATCATCTCTTGGTTTACGGGGAAGAATTAGAGTTATTAGCTATTAAATTATCCATGAAAATCTGACACTCCTCTAGACCAAACAAACCCTGGGGCTTGCTGATTTTCCCAGTGTGAAACATCTGTGGCTTCAACTAGAAAGAACTTAACATTGTCTAATTAGATTTCCAAAATTTATAAGGTTCAAATATTCTGTTATTAGAAACCTGAAAATTAGCACAAAAGTTTAAATTCTCACTTATTAAAGTTAACTTAAAACATCCTAATAGTAACTGTACTTTTATGCCATGAGAATTGGTTTGTAATGCATTCAAAACAACCAAGAATTACCTAGATATCTAAGACCAATCTTAGCTCTGTGTACATATGTATGAAATTTTCTTTAAATATTTAGAAAGATTCTATTTGATTGTACTGGAGAAATTTTAAACCTAATATTTACTCCAAATAATTGAAGTAAATGTATATATATATTTGCTAAAGACATTGACTTGTCTCAGTTTCTTGATTTCTGAGGAATAGAAGACAAACAACTACTTAAAAAATTGTTAGTTTCACTAACTTCTTGCATCTGTTTCTCCTTTGCATTTTTATCATGGAAAATTCTCAAAAGAAATTCAGGTTCAGACTAAAGGAGTTGTTAAAGATGTGTGTTCTCCATTTTGTATTTGTGATATTCTCCAAAGCAAATCAACAAATTGTCTCCCAGACAGAGGAGACAGTGGGATTCAAATGCCCTTGTGTTTTACAGTGAGGAGGGCAGGATCAGTGAGGACGATCTAGAATGTCCACTCTTGTTCCAGAATGTGAAACAAGGCAGAAGAGTATTATCTGCCAATTATGCTGCTACCCATCATTTAACCCTACATTTTCAGTAATTCATCTCATCCAAGTTGGCTACAGGGGTTATGTCGACAACAGAAGCCTGCTGCCACTATATGTGAGGGGCTCCAAATAACTAGAACCAGAGATACTGCCAAACAGAACACGCAGCTTTCTCCTCAGGGGTGGAACATGTTTTCTTTCCTAACTTGAAAAAGACATTATGTCTTATTCTAATGAATTTGAAAGACATATTTAATAGGTTCACCATTCAATTCACAGACGACCTCAGTTATTTAAATTATGAAAGATAAATTCAAGTAAAATGAATTTCACAGATAGCAAATAGTAAAATAATAGATTTACAGATTCTTAGGTTGGTCATTCGCAGAAAGAGAAGATAATTTGTTCTTAGCATTAATTTTATTCAAATACCACTTTAAGTTTCCCCCCCTTTTTTTCAATAATTTTGATATTATTCAAAGGAAAGTAACTACAAAGATATATCAAATATTAGAGAAACTGTAAAACTACAAGTCAATATGTAATATTTGGTTAAAATATTTTAAAACCTTTATTCTACAAACAATATAGATAAACAAAGGGAGTGAATAGAAATCAAGAGAAGCCTAAATGTTTATAAAAATCCCTTCCTTCATCAAGTGGAATAAATAAAGTGGAAAGATACTCAAAAATGTTAATTAAGCCACTCGGGAAGAGTAAGAAATGTATGATTATTGATAACTACCCATGGGAATCTTCAGTCAAGGAAACTGATATCATCAAACAAAATAGTACCACAAAATAAGTACTACTGAGAGGCAAAATTGATAAATGCTATACATCTGACAAGTGTTAATATTCACAACGTGAGGACCTCAAAAACTCATTATCAAAAATAAAGTAATCTGATTGAAAAATGGGTACTAGACCTAAATAAACATTATCCAATTGGCACATAAAAAATAGTCAGCAGGGAAGGGCAACTCAAAATCACCATAAGATATCATCTCACTCTAGTAAAAATGGCTATTACCAAAAAGACTAAAGAGAGCAAATGCTGGAGAGTTTGTGGAGAAAAGGCAATCCTTGCATACTGTTGGTGGGAATGTAACTGAAAACAGCCAATATGGAAAATGGTATGGAATTTCCTCAAAAAATCAAAATTAGAATTATCCTATGATTTAGCTATCCCTCTACTGGTATATATGCAAAGGAAATGGAATTGGTTTATCAAAGAAACATCTGCACTCCCATGAGTATTGCAGCACTAGTCATGATAACCAAAAAATGGAAACAACCTAAATGTCCATAAACCGATGAGTGGGTTAAAAAAAAAATGAGGTGCATATACACAATGGGATACTATGTAATCGTAAGGAGAATGAAATCCTGTCATGTGCAACAAATTGGATAGAATTGGAGGACATTATCATTATTCATCAGATGAGATAATCCAGGCACAGGAAGACAAGTACTGCATGATCTCACTTTGATGTAGAATATAAAAAAGTTGACTTCACAGAAGTCAGCGGTAGACTTGTGGTGACCACAATCCACGGAGAGCGGTGGGGAAGGAGAAATGGGGAAAGGTTGTTCAACAGGTAGTAAGTTACAGTGTGAGAAACAGAAAGTTCAGTGTTCCATTTTCAGAATATAGTATTTTACTTTAATTGGGATGTAAGATTCAATGGTAACCATTTTAATTTTAGTCCTTCCCTTTGCCCACCCCAATTTTAAAATTAGCAAATCACATAAATTATAACCCTGAGTTCCTCCCATCAGGGCAAGAGGAAGTGTTGCATTAGGGATCAAAGCAGGCAGACTGTCCACCCAGGTGTTCTTGCTAGCCAGGTTCAGTAGCATACCCTTCTGGTAGAAGTAAAGTTTGCTTTGGCCACCCACTTCAGAGCACATTTGATTTCTTGTGGCACCTCAGTATTTCTAGCAACAATGAGAAAGGGATAAGAAGTATTGTTGTGCAGTTGCACAGTAGAGTGACTATAGATAAGAGCTATATACTGTATATATCAAAAATCTAGAAAGGATTTTGAATGTATCCATCACAGGAAATGATAAATGTTTGAGGAGATGGATATGTTCAAGCTGATTTAAAATTATACAATGTATATATGTCTTGAAATATTACATGGAATCCCATTCATATGTATGATTTTTATGTTTTATGCATATGTTAAAAATAAAGTTAAAAACAACTGCAATAAGAAAATTTAAGTGGGAATAATTAATGTGAGCTCCAATGAAAAATAAATTGAAGGAGCATCTAAAACATGAAAAATGTGATAGACGAAGTGAGTCAGGCAAGTTCTTCCTGAACAAGGTGACATGTGTGGAAGAAGGAGATGCAAAGAAAAGAAGCCATAGTTATTACAGTGGTAGGTCAGTGTATCTGGAGTGGAGTGGTGAGTTAGGTTCTCCTGGAATCCCCATATTCCTTCCCCCACTGTCAATATGTAGATTTGTTCCTTTCACCTATGTGAAAATTAAATCTCAACTACCCATATTACTCTCTTTAAACTACCATAACAGCACAACACAAACTGGATGACTTAAACAAGTGAAATCTACTTGATTTACTTTCTGAGTTCTGGAGATTCCAAGTCCAAGAATGAGGTGTTTGCAGAGCAGAAGTCTCCTGAACCTCTTCCTGGTTTACAGACAAGTCCTTCTTGCTGTCTTCACATGGCTTTGCCTTTGTGTCAATATATCTCTGGACTACAGTCTTATTGTTAGGGACCCACCTTCATAAATTTGGTTAACCATCATTACCTCCTTAAAGACCCTATTTCCAAAGGCAGTGGCATTAGGGCTTAGGTATTCAACACAGGAATTTGGGGTAAAAGACAGAATTCAGTTCATAACACTATCCTTGCAATTTTGCCTCCAGTTCCCTAAGGTTGGATTTGACTATGATATCTCAAGAAGAAAAATAATTTCACAACTTTACCATCTAAACTCTACCACCTGTTTCCCATACATCCAGTGAGACATAGTATAGTGAATCTGAGGGAAGGAAGGGCTAATGTGTTTGGAAATGATTTAATTAAAGGAGAAGTCTCTGGAAGTGTGGAATTCAAAAATAAGAAACATGGAAGTAAAACAAATCTCCAGTGAAAATACAGTTATCAGTGACATTAGATTTTTAAAAGCATGTAATCTATTTTTAGAGTTTCACTCTAAGTTAGTTTCGAACAGCTCACTAATCAGAAGACCTAAAGTAAGTTTGACTTGTAAACTTATTCTATATACCTGACATGGAGAGTAATATCCAGAATTTATTAACTTGAATACATAAAACAAAGCCCTATTTTTGACCCATATATATTTTTTTCTTTCTTTTTTTTTTTTTTTTGTGATACTGGGAATTGAACTCAGGGACACTTGACTACTGAGCCACATCCCCAGCCCTATTTTGTACTTTTATTTAGAGACAGGCTCTCACTTAGTTGATTAACGCCTCCCTTTTGCTGAGGCTGGCATCGAACTTGTGATCCTCCTGCTTCAGCCTCCCCAGCCTCTGGGATTACAAGCATGTGACACCTGGCCCAGCTTGAGCCATACATTTTTAATAAAGTTTTCCTCCAATAGTCCTAAAAAGTCAAAAACTGTTTGAAAAAAAGAATGAAGCATAATGAATTTTAGACTTTAGCAATGAAATCTATAATAGGAAAATAATGTTTCAGATCTC